>NC_071466.1:33995898-34298929 GCF_028500815.1 Rissa tridactyla
ATTCTTAGAAAGACACAGAGAGAGAGTGAGCAGCATCACGGAGAAGGCAGCTTTTCCAGTTGACAGACTCCTGCTCTCTCCCTTATTTTTCGTATTTGAACAAAAATATAATGTGCAGCTACCATTCCTGTCCAAACCTTTGGTGTCTAGGGGGGTACCAAACTGCCTACAAAACGTGTCAGCTCTGCAATACACTACACAGCACAGCAAAACCTATAGGAATCTTCTTTAAAAATTATGTCCAGGGTGCTGAGGACTCTCCACTGATGGCTGTCACTTGCTGGTGAAGGACCTCACACCCTTGAAGCTTGCAAGTCTGGACCTAAAATCATTTTCTACATCTGAGTTTCCAAACTCTTTTCTGTTTCATAAAAGGCAGATTTCATTAGGCTGCAGAGTAGAGGCAGTGAGACCAAAGCTCAGATTAAAAAGAAATTGAGAAGAACTTGAAGTAATTTAAGTGCCTGATCCCAATGGTTCGGCCATGCTTTCTTTGGGGAATAAGCTCAGCGGGAAGCAGCGTGCTGCCTCCTGCTCCCATGCTGGAGCCTCGTGGTCAAGGCTGCCTTTAACCCTGAGGACGACCCAGATCCAGCCCTCCTGCATGGCACACCAACCAGAAGGGCTGATGAAACCTCCACTGCAGTCCCTGCTGCTGGCAGGTTTGAGCTTCTCTGCTTCTAGGTGGGTGTCTGGTCCCAAGGAGATCAGCTCTCCCAGCCATGGATAGGGAGCAGAGGGTCCTAAATCAAACCAGCAGCCATCCCACTCGCAAGAGAGGCACCTGAATGTAGATATTGCACATGTCGCTCTGTGAACCCAGATCTCGGTAACTTCACAGGGTCTCATCTGAAACCTTTCATGGAGATGAGAGTCTTCTCTGGGATCCTGGAGTTACAAGTAAGTGCTCCTTTCCTACAGGCGCTCGTTAGCACTGCATTCCTGCAGGCTTTTATTGGTATGAGGCTATTACTGCCCTGTAGTACAGTGTCATAAAGTTGGACAGGTACAGCACTGGATCACACTCCGAATAGCTACAAAATATGCTGGCAGTTTTGTTTTATTTTGGTTTATTTGTTGCAGTCTCTTCCTGGGTTACATACGCTCGTGCAGCTAATGGGAGTGCGATGAAGTCAGAAAATCACGCCTGATTACAAACCATGCAACTGGTATACTAATAACAGAAAGTCACGTGATTTGTATGATAGAGCTGACACACACACACAAAAAATAATGTTTTCAACAAACTAGAGGCTACAGTCAGAGGGAAGCAATTTCTTTATTTGGGCTGAAAGTTAATGAGCCTGCTGCAAAGTGTGGGCAAAGAAACATGGTGGGAAATTAAAGTCTTTCAAGAATCATTAAGTATAGGCATCTGGGTTTTCTAAAATTCATTTACACTAAAAGTAATTTTCCAATGTAAAGCTTTGGCAACAACTGTTTAGTTGTAAATTTAAGCAGTAAAACATTTGATACTGCTGATGTAGCAAAGGGACTCTAAATGAAAACTTTTCCTGTGACATGTTATCTTAATCCCTAATTCAGTTTAAAAGGCACAAGCAATACATCTCATGCATCTGAACTTCCGCAAAGCACTGGATACTGTAGTTAAACTGGAGACTGGAGATTAATTCACGGATTGACAGGAAAGAGCTACGTGGGACATGATGGGAGGGATCCTGCAAGAGGAAATTTTGGCTGGATGGGGATACTGGCAGAGGTCCTCAGGAGCCAGCCAGAAATAACAGTGTGATGAGAGCACAGTGCCCAGCCCCACGGTGACTCTCTGGCCCTTTGTGAGACAGCCCCTGAAAGACAACTTCAAAGCTAAGTTGGAATCAAGTGCAGCATGGCCAGAAAAGGATAGAAAAGTATCACTTCCACAGTTTCAGGCGACAGCGACGCCCCTCTTGAATCTTGAATATAAGGACAGCATCCATGCTTAAGAGAACAAAAGCAGAGCAGATGTTGGAAATTGTCCACCTACAGACTTCTGAGGGGAAGTGGCAGACTGGGATGGTTCTAAAGGTACTTTACAATTAAAGCATCTGTGTCATCACATCCATGCAAATGCAGGGTTTATATGAGCCACAGTTCATGTAGGATGAGTGCTGGACTTAGATTTTCATCCCACTGTACTGATTAACATAGACTTCAGTGTGTCCTGACCTGCAGAAGAGACTGGTCAATCATGTCATGGCTGACATCAGGTACTTCAGTCAATGGGGTCTTTCCCAGAAGGTGGTGATCTTATTTGCCACAAAGGGCTATAGGTTTCATGTAAAGCGGAGCTACATACATCCGACGTTGTCATGGTAAGTGTGCAAAGCTTAGGGCAAGGAACACCCCTTGTGTTAGCTGTACTTCAAGTAGCGTTTCTAAGTCTGAAAAAGCCTGTCATGCTTAATTTGACAAAACAAAGGCTATTTTCCTTTATAAAGGAGAATACTTAAATGTAAAGAGAAAGCTGAGACTGGTCAGACCTTTTAGCCTACCAACAAATCTTAGAGGACCTTCAGTGACCAGAAAAGAGAAATTTGACCTAACTGTCACCTAAAAAGTAGTCAGGGCAAAAGTCATGCCTTTATCATACCATGCAGTTCTTCTCACAGCCTGTCTGCTTTCACTTTGCAGCTGTTAAAATGTCCTTATGTAGTTGTCAGTGATTGTGCAGAGAAATAATTCCAGTCCTCAACACTCCCTCAACACTACACTGTCATTTAAAAAAATCAATTACTTCAAGGAAAGAGTTGTGGCTGTCCTAAAAAACCCAATATGAAGAGCACGCCATGTCAGCCAGGCAGAATATGCACAGCCCTGGTTTCCCTTGGTCTCGCCCAGTGTCTGCGTGTGCAGTTCCTGAGGCTGCTCTTTGATTCTTTGCCATTCTAAGGATTTTCAAAGACCTGTGACAAATTCAGAAGGAATACAATACTTGCTATCTTTTCATCAAAGTCCCTGAGAATAAGTCAAGGTGACTGGTTATTTGGCCTGCTAATATTAGGCCTGCTAATAACCCTGTGAAGAAGGTCCGCTGTGGGAGACAGTACATCCAGTAGGTTTGTAATTTGCCACGTGGCAAACACAGCTCCATTGTTGCAGTACTTATGACAGCTTTAAGGTCACCCTTGAGCCAATGTCTAACCATTTGGTCTCCAAAGCAGCTCAGCTGTGCTTGGTTCCTGCCTGCAGTGTTCAGAGCTTATCTGTGCCTGGTAGACCACGGGCAGAAAATCCACCAGCATCATGCCCCAGATTAGCTGTTCCTGGCCCTCTGGCCTCTCCTTTCTTTTCTCTAGCACCCCTAAGTAAAGACAAGCCCAAGGGAAAAGAGAAGCAAGGCATGGACTGCTGAGCAGGATGGTTCTGCTTCAAAGGCAGCAAGGGAAAGCGGGGTAGTTCTCAGTGCTCTTCGGAAAGCCCGTCGCTCCTCCTCATACTCCTCTTTGCTGTCTCCTCCATTGCCCACACTGACTCTCTTGAGGGCCCAGGTCCTCTAAATTAAACCGAGGAAACGTTCTGGCAAATAAAAAAGATTTAAAAAAAAGAAGGTGTCTTTTTTGCTAGTTGTTTATTTTAACCCCAGCTCATTTTGCTGATCTGGTTTATGGCACAACCCTCACACAACACTGCTGTGAAGGGGTTGGGGTCGGACCTACATCAAATAAATTTGCCAGTGGGCAAATATTCATCTAACTGTACCTTGAAGTTGTCTAAGCAATTAACAAAATTAAGATAAATTCAGAGCAGTAGTTCCCTACCTGCAAAAAGCTTAACTTCTTTCTTTTTTCCTTTTCCAATGCCAAGAAAAGACACGGTCTACAAAAAAGCTTGTATACCTTTTCCCAATTACACTGCTTAGTCTAATAAAAGGTTTTCCTGCTCAATAGAAAAGTGACAGAATTATGAAAACATCCCAGGAATCCTAATCTTCAGAAAATGTTTAAGCTTGTTTCAGACCTTTGTACTCATATTATTCTATGGGCTTTGTAAGAAATTACTGTAACAGAACTCTGCAAGAGATCTTATGGAAAGAAAGATGATTTTTGCAATACAAAAATCTCTAAGCAATTCACTTTTACGCACTCCTTCTCAGGCTCTCGTAGGTTTCGTTCACACACTTTCCTCTGACCCATATACTCACAAGAACTAAGACACTTGTGCCCAAGCAGTCTTGGACCGCTCGTATGCAACGTGGAGAACAAACGATATCAGCAGCTGAGGCCTCAACATGTATCTTGGGTTTTGGGTTTGGCTTTTTGTACCTTTTAGGAATGGTTGCTATTTTAGATTGCTAGCCTTGTGATTTTGACTCACCCCTTGTAAGTTAGGCAAAATTCCTGAATTTCACAATTTTTATTTTCCTTGCCTGATAAACTCTAGTCCTGTTCTTCATCTGCTTGACAACTTTAACTTTAGCTCAGTTTGTTTCTCCTTTTTATTAGAACGAAGTCATAGATACTGAGCTCTGTGGTAATAAACATACGCCTCACCTTTTAACCTTTGTTCTGCTGCTTCCTCTGGTGCTTTTGCACACATTTCCGTTCTTACTCCATTCATACCAATCTTCATATTCCTATTACAAATTTCTGCAGTGCTCGTGAGGTCACTCCTAACTTGGGACATCAGAACGGACAACTCGTTACATTCCCCAGGAATACCCAGTTCATATGGTGAGAACAGGGCAGAAAGCCACTGCCCTTTTTTTTTTGTTCAAGAATTATATAAAAATATCAAACGTGAGCAAAATACAAAGAAGAATCCCATGCCTTTGAGCTCACATAACACATTATTCAATTTTAACATGGGTACAGCTATTCAGATAATTTGCCCTTGGTTGATACTGTGAGTGCTATTGTAATCTTGGATCTTGTAATGGGATCTTCCAGATCAGCCACACTGCAGCCCTGCTCGGCTCTGGTGGAGGAAGATCACTGCTGATGCACTTCTGCGCTCCCTGGTTCAACCCTCGTCTGCACGATGTGCAAGCAGGAGTCTCAATCAGCTCTTCTTAATCTCTGACAAAAATGCTTTCTCCTAGCAGCAGGCTCATAAGCAAATAACAAAATGTCATTGTCAAAATGATTATGGTGGGATGACAGAATGGATCTCCATAGTAACAAGTAAGTGGGGCTAATGCCACCCCTTGCAGCATCACAGGCAGCCACCCAAAGTTTCTTTTACTTTCTCAGAGCAAAATGCACAGAGAATCTCAGTCGCTGCTCGGCCCTGGGAGGCGGAGAGCCAGAAAATGCCTCTTATGGCTCCTTATTGCCTGCCTGGAACGGGTAGTCAGATATTGTCACAGCTATGAGCAGCACCTGATGTTCCTTAAAATTGTTTCAAAAGAAGTAGCAGAACATAGTAGTTCCCTCCAAGAGCCGCCTTCTATTCATCCTCGATAGAGCAAGCAGAGTCAGATCCCCTGCAAAATACACTTTGTATTCAGTTAATTTTAAATAATTCTGTGTTTCATTTTGGAAGTGAAACATATTGAGTACCGAGGAGGGATATTTTCATATCTTCCGCCACATGTTTTACTACCATCAACATTTTGACAGTTGCAGATAGACTATGCTTCAGCAGCATTGAATACCACTAACTATTAATTCCTTGAAATTCGTGCAACACGAACAGGCCAAAGTTTCAGTCCTTAGTTTAGCTGAGGTTAGGATTTTGCTCTTTCAGTGTTGTTTAAATGTGTTGTTCATCTCCAGGTAAGGCCTTCAGCTAGTATAAACCAGAGTAGCTTTAATGATTTCAGTGCATCTGTGCTGTTTTTCTCCCTCAGTGTCTTGTCCAAAGTCTTGTTAGCTTTCTCTCAAGGCTCTTGCATCTACTAATGTTTCTTGCAATTCCCACAACAAAGCAGAGGAATACCCGCATGCATTTAGGAAGCAACACAACCCCAGCATGCACAATTCTCCACTCTGAACAGCACAACCAACCTCCAGGTGGATATTCTGATGCTAACACATACAATTTCCATAAATGTCACTGCTAGGTGCCTGACTCATCCCTCAGGCACAAAGCAGCCCTTCCAGTGTAAAGCCAGGATGACGCTGAAGATCAGCACAGATTTTCTACTAAGTAATTTTCTTTGTGCTTTTCTGTCATTACACATGAAATAAGGTTGCTGCCTTGAGACTTGATTCTCCATCACTTTGGTAGGTACCTGCTGGGGCTAATTCATGTGAAGTCACGGCATTATATATCTTGAAAGGAGGGTGCGCTCAGGTCTCCTTACGCCTCTGGCTTTAATGGAGAATATGTGATGTAAAATGATTGATGGTAGTCTGTGAGCTCTTAATATAACTCACATCCACAGTTCATGGCTTCTTCCCCGCAATACGCTACTTCCTCCATTTCCATGCAGTTTTTTAGGCAGAGAAGCCATGTGAGGAAGTGACTTACTTTCCTTTGCACAAGTAACAGCAAATCTGCTGCTCTGCATTTACAGAAGTGTTTTGTGATACACAGCAGGTAGACGTAAAAAAAAACGGAATAGATCTGAATAATAAAACTTACAAGTGACCACTGAACTCAGTGATGAGTGATGACACTCCTAATAAACGTCTGGTATTCCTAATCTGTATTTAAAACAATGTTCTAAAGGATCAAGAAGATGGTAAAAAAAGGTATAAATATTTTGATGTGGTGTTTCTACATTAATAACAGTCAGGTTTATTTGTTTATAGTTGTCTGATTTACTTTATGGCTATTTTATGGCTGTCAGTTTTGTCACTGGTAATAGGATACTACTTCTGGAAGTTAGAATATCTGATGTCCACTCCTTCAGCCTGCTGTGGGTGCAGCTGATCATTTTCACAAGGAAAGCAGTGCTCTTAAAGATGGACTCGTCTACATCTCTTTTACCCCGATTTTCTGATGATAAAAGTGTACATGCTTACCTTGTTTCTCTGCTTCTGTTTCCATCAATTCACATGTAGTGAACCCACTGGCGAATTTCTACCTAATTTGACAGCAAGTTTGACATGTCAAAGCTGTAAAGTTTTTCAGGTCTTCACGGACATTGATGGCTGGATAAATGAGGGTCACCATTTAGTAATGTCCACTCTCAGGGTACAAGATGAAGAAGTCACATGTGATCCCTTCTGCCTGGAACCAACCAACCCACCAGTGCATGGTACCTCCAGCACCATCACAGTAGTCATTGGTTTTTTACTCACCTCAACTCATCCAGGAACAGGTAAAATTGAAGAATTGTGTGGGGCGAATGAAGTGGGGACTGGAAGAAATACAGGTGGGTTTGGGAGTGCTGAAGCAGGGAGAGAAAGAAGAAATGGGAGACGAAAGTGCAATAAGAGGGGTGAGAATATAGAAGTATTGTAGGGGCTGGCTGGAAGTTGGAAAGATGAGAATGATATCTATTATGCTGGGTCTGATAAAGGATTTGGGGAAGATTGAGGTTATTGTTGGGGAAGGGCACTTGTAAAATGAAGATGGAAGCCTTATTCATGCTGCTAATCTGATTCTTCCCTTAAATCTGCCTTTCCAGGAGGCAAAGTTTGACGATGTGTGGAACAGATCCTGAAATCTTCATTTCTTAAAGAACCAATCTCTCTGAAGCATTGTCTTTCCTTTTAAAGTGGCAATTCAGCTGCTATGGATGTCTAGCCTACTCAGGTTAGCTACCATGGCTGATCCAGGAATGATGACTTTCACATAATTTTGGTACTGTAGTGCTGCATTGAATTATGTGCTTGCCAGTCAATAAAGCAGTAATTTATCATCTGTTATTGTTAACACACACCAATATACCAAAAAACAAGAGTGGAAATATTTTCAAGACAAAGAAGAGAGCATATTGTGGAAGTACAATGCAAAATTAGAGCCAGGCTAATCCTTGCTTGTGAGATTCTCACAGGAAACTCTCTGTATAAAACTGGCAATTTATGCAAGCATGAAGTGTTTCCAGTGTAACATATCAGAAGCTTTTTCAGTATTCAGAAGATTTTTAGGTATTCTGAGTGATGGGGTTACAGTGCCATTTTAAAAAACAGATGCAAGTCAGATTTTTAAGATACTGTTGATTTAGGAAATAAAAAGCTTCCCAGAAGAGGTTTTGAACCAGAAACGCTCAGAAGATTATTAAAAAGATTTAGTAGAAATAAACAGTGTCTGGAAAAACATAATGAGTAAACACAGAACACAGAAACAATATTTTAGACTAACTATAACCTGTCACATCAAATATTAGATGTCTATAGTGCCCTTTTAGTAATATGATCACTGTTCCTGAATAATTGTGTTTCTCACAAACAAACTCTTTATATGGATCCACATAATTCCGTCATCTAACAGTTTCTCCAGGATCTTGTACTTGGGAATCTGTTCATTGGTAGTAACGGGAACTAAAATACAGCTTATAGAAACATACGGGAAGAGGAGGAGTAAAGGATAGCCACAGAAAGTGATTCCTCGCCACAGTTGTGTAATAATGGACTGTCTGAACCTGCTGGCAGGCAACAATCTAGAGCCGGTTTCTCATAGCTAGACCTTTAAATTATTCTCATCCAAAATTGTTTCAAATAAAGAAAATTTGAAGGAAACTTGTCCACAAGAAATATACCCTTTACTTCTCAGGGGTCTCTGTGGAATGTTTATTTGCCAGTGCCCTTGGTGAGTTTTGAGGCAAGGCTGGAATGATCCCAGCGCATTCCCTTCAGCCTGGGAAAAAAACCTACTCCAGAGCTGCCTTCCTAGAACCGTCTCCCCCAATTATGAATGAAGGATTTGGCTATCTGTGAGCTTACCCCAGTTTTCCGGACAGACTGAGAAAACAGAGAGGGCTCTCAGCCCTATGCCGCTGCACTTGGGACCAGACTAAAAGAAAACCATGCTTTTGGGTTTTGTCCAGGCTTCAGCTGTTTTCTGTGTGCTTCTGCACTCTCCCAGGGTCTGCCTTTGCCATTCCCCAGAGCTCTGCCTACCTCAGAGCCCCTGGGTCTGGCCCTATCTGACCGTAGCAGCCCTGTGAGCCTGACATCGGCTAAAATTTTAGTCCAGCGTACTTCACTGAGACTGCTAGCTCTTGCTTCTGTGGGAGCCATGGCATTAATTTTCTACCTTTTTTGTTAAAGCTATTGTCTTCTCAATTAAAAAGAGAAGAACTGGGTACACCAGTTGGTACTGAAACAGAGAAGAGGGAAAAAAAAAGTGTTAATTGCAGATAGCTCTTGAGCACTGTGTAAATCCTATTTTGCATGTTGAAGTGGGACTTCGGTGGAATAAAAGCTTTGAGCTGCTCCTCAGCACCAGGGAAGTTCACCAAGAGTGCTCCACTTCTCTGTCACCTGCACACGCAGCTCAAAGTGTCTTGGGAGTGGTCAGAAACAACTTCTGGGTGAAAGGAAAAATATCTGTTGGATGGCATTAGGAAAATAATCTCTCCATCCGTACAGTCTCTGTTGTGTACATAAGTCAAAATGACCTGCGCTGTGCCAAAGCCGGAACAGAAGTTTAAAGCTGTCTAAAGCTGCTGCTGGACCTTATTCCCCTCTGGATTTCGCACAGGTGGAAAGCTGGCCTCAGCTCTGTTCAGCTTAAGGTTTGCGGACTGCTGAGCTTCCTCGTCCGCTTCTCTTTTCTCAGCCCCATCTGACTTATTTTTGCTCCATCAAGAAAAAGCCTTCCTTCTTACACCAGGGATATTCTGAGTAACAATCTCCAAATATTCACCTTATATATGTCCTGCAGTAAGTGCTTAGGAGCCTGTGCTTAAACCCCTCCAAGGGCATGCAATATTACGCCTGCATTTTTTAAGAGTTTCTATATGCAGGTTTTCCCTTTTCATTTCTTCCTGACTTGCTTCTGAACATGATCCAGAAAGGCTCAGAAACAGCTGAGCCACTTGGCTTCAGCCTTTACTATTTATCTTGGGACCCCTTATAGCAGGCAAAGAGAGGATTTATCACCGATCTACCTTATAAGTTTTTCAGCACTCTGAAAATCAAACATTTTTGAGGCTTGGTTTCCTCACTTAGACAGGAGAAAAAAACTTGGATGTTCTTCTAAACTAGAACTCCCATTCAGTGTAATGAATACATTTTGCGCTGGCATTATGCCATTTTAACAGGTGGGATGCAAGTACTTCACTGCTCTGTCAGACCATTGTGAAAAGTTTGATTCCCAGTCAGGGACAAAGGAAAGTTGGTCTTAAAGGCTGTGTGCCTATACTTAGTGATGAATAGGAAATGAAAGGCTCTAATAACTCAGCTCTGATTTGGGTTATTTTCATATTTCTAGTCACCTCAGGCATGTTGGAAGAGCGTTCATTACAATGAAATGTCTCACTTACATTAACCTGTGTTACTTGGCAATGAAATTACAGCAGCTCAGGGCACCTGGTTGTGTGCCTTAGCAAGTCTTCTCAGCCCACCTGAATTTCTGCAAGCTGGCCAACTGGTCTGCAGGTCAGGTATGGGTAGTCTGTGACACAGCTCATAAAAGAACAGCAATGGGAACTGGGCAGATACTGAATATTAAGGAACTTTGTGGAGCATTAGGGGAATTTTGCTTCTCAAACAGGGAGGGGGAAAAAAAAAATCTATAAAGCTCCTGCGTCTATGCAGGCTGGCTCTGGTATTCAGTCTTGAAATGAGATAGAGACCTTCAGAAAACGCGTCATGTGAGTAAGTGAAATAAGGTTTCCTCCTGGCCCCATGTCCTGCCCAAAGACACTCTTGCAAAAAGTGAGCTACAGAGCTTCTGGAAGAAAAGGAAGGGACCCAGTATCTTGAACGTTAAAGTTAGTAAACACTCCTTGTTAGGATAAAACTGTGAGCCCTGTGTTATTTATCTCCCGAAGATTCATGAGGAGAGCTTTCAAATATAATAAATATGAATATTTTTTACTAAAAGATATTGCAAATATTAAATATATTTGCACAGTAAAAGAAATAATGGCAAGCCACCAACACATATCATCTATCAATCTTGATTGCCCACATATCTGAAGCTCTTGCTTTTACTTCTCCTGCCTTTGGTGTTAACATCCCTTTCTGGATGAGCATTATTTCAAGTGACAGGGAATTACTATAATTCTAAAAATAATTTATTATCTTCCAAGACCAAAGGTCATTTTCATTTTGAACAAATAAATGTCAAATAGTGGATGATATACAGGATAATAATGCACGGGCAGCCAGGCAGGGGAGATAGCTGTAATTAAATTCCAGCTCAGGATGACACAGAGAGCCAGCCAAGAGACAAAAACCTGAACGTTTTTAGGCAAGTTATCAGAGTCCATTTTATTCCAGGGTGTTCTGTTATCTGGTCCCCTAATCCTGCCTGTGCCCTGAGCTGATCTCATAAAACACAGAAAACCTACAGGAAGAGGGGTCCCATAGAAGTGCCTCTTCTCGGAGACCCCAGGCAACAAACAGGGTAGCTTTATGTAAGGCATGTGCTGGTGCTGGTCATTCATGCTCAGTGGAGCTGCAAGTTTCCACCTGCAGAGGAGCTGCTCAGTGTCCATGGAAGTAAATACAACAGGGAGAGAAGCATGAAATGCTCAAGGGGACAAAAGCTCTTCACAGGATCACTTGCAGTAGGACACGTAGGCAGCTGTTTGTCTCTCCTGTTCTGCTCAGTTTTTAATTTGCAATTACTTTGCTTGGGAATCACTTCAAAAATAAGATATACAACTGTAGTTTTGATAGGTAGATATCCAAGAGCCACTGGAGAGTAAGGCTTCCATGCAATTAGCCTACCTTGGCTGAGCCAAATCATTCTCTCATATTCATTGACTATGGGCTCAATTCACTAGCCTAAACCTAAAAGTGACATTTTCAGTACCACTTGGGATGCCCTCAGGTATCTCAGCTGGACCTGCCTCCCTGTGGCAGATATGGTAGAAGACCTTCACACAACCCACAGCTTTCAAAACAGGCAGCTGGAGGCCAGGGAAGGTGCCCTAGAGCATGTCAAAACACCACAGACTCCTGTGTTTTAGGCAACTCAATTGTTACCTAGATCTTCATTGACTCTAATGGGATTGTAAACATTTAGCTCAGAGAGTTACAGAATCACAGCACTGCTGAGACTAGCAGGCACCCTGGAGATCATCAGACCAACCTCCTACTCAGAGCACAGTCAGCTACAGCAGGTTCCTCAGCGCTGCAGACAGTCAGATTGTGAGTAACTCCAAAGGTGAAGATGGGACAACCTCTCTGGCCCACCTGTGCTAATGTTCAACCACTCTCTGTTCAGGCAACTGCACACCACAGGCAATCAGTACCATCAGCAGAGCCAAGGGTGAGACCCAGCTCACACAGCAAGAGATCTCTCCTGGAGGGACCGTTTTCCTAACACAAGTGTCTGCTGCCTTTTGAAATGTCCTTGTGTGTCACCAAATCATAGAATCACAGAATCATAGAATCATAGAATGTGTTGGGTTGGAAGGGACCTTAAAGGTCATCTAGTCCAACCCCCCTGCAGTAAGCAGGGACATCTTCAACTAGATCAGGTTGCTCAGAGCCTCATCGAGCCTGGCCTTGAATGTCTCCAGGGATGGGGCCTCCACCACCTCTCTGGGCAACCTGTGCCAGTGTCTCACCACCCTCATTGTAAAGAACTTCTTCTTAATGTCCAATCTAAACCTACCCTGCTCTAGTTTAAAACCATCGCCCCTCATCCTATCACTACATGCACTTGCAAACAGCCCCTCCCCAGCTTTCTTATAGGCCCCCTTCAGGTACTGGAAGGCTGATTTAAGTTCTCCCCGGAGCCTTCTCTTCTCCAGGCTGAACAACCCCAACTCACTCAGCCTGTCCTCACAGCAGAGGTGCTCCAGCCCTTGTGTCATTTTCGTGGCCCTCCTCTAGATCCACTCCAACAGGTCCATGTCCTTCTTGTGCTGAGGGGGTCTCACGAGAGCAGAGTAGAGGGGGAGAATCACCTCTCTGGATCTGCTGGCCACGGTTCTTTTGATGCAGCCCAGGATGCGAATGGCCTTCTGGGCTGCAAGCACGCATTGTTGACTTATGTCCAGCTTTTCATCCATGAGTACCCCTAAGTCCTCTTCCGCAGGGCTGCTCTCTATCACATCATCCCCCAGCCTGTATTGATAATGAGGATTGTCCCAATCCAAGTGTAGGACCTTGCACTTGGCCTTGTTGAACTTCATAAAATTTGCTTGGGCGCACCCCTCTAGCTTGTCCAGGTCCCTCTGGATGACATCCCATCCTTCTGGCATGTCGACTGCACTACTCAGTTTGGTGTCATATGGTTGAAAGAGACCTTTAAGATCATCAAGCCAAACGTTAACATATCACTGCCAAGTTACTACTAAACCATGTCCCTCAGCACTACATCTACACATCTTTTAAATACCTCCAGGGATGGTGACTCAACCACTTCCCTGAGCAGCCTGTTCCCATGCTTAATAACCCTTTCAGTGTCAAAATTTTTCCTAATATCCAATCTAAACCTCCTCTGGTGCAACTTGAGGCTGTTTCCTCTTGTCCTATCACCTGTTACTTAGGAGAAGAGACTGACTCCCACCTCGCTCCAACCTCCTTTCAGGTAGTTGTTGAGAGTGACAAGGTGTCCCCTGAGCCTCCTTTTCTTCCTGTCCTGACGGACATCCATCTGCCAATCCCAAAGGTCTCCCGTAGGTCCTGTGTGATATCTGTCAGCCCCCTGGGAATACCTTAGGTATCTGAAATACCCCCCAAGGCATCTCAAATGGTTGTGGATACATCAGCTATCTGAGATACCACTCAGGTGCCTGAATTTCAACATCAAAATGGTATTCACATCTTCACAGACTGTAAGGGAGCTTACACACAGAGCTGGCGACATGCATAGGCACCTCCATGTAGGTGTCATTCTCACACTCAATCCCTGTTGCTGCACCTGGGAGCTCAGGTACGAGTGAGCTGTTCTGTGCAGGCTTATTCTGGGATTTCAGTTTGAACTTACTTTTATAAAGTACAAATAAAGTTGGGAAATAAATTCTCAGTAGCCAGGGCATAAAAAGCATTTAACAAACAATGAATTTTCTCTGAAGTACTGTTATTTTTTTCCCTACTTTTCACTAAAGCATCTAATATTTGTCAGTGCCACAGACAGTATCCAGAATGAGAAACCTGATTTGCCTAATTCAAAATGGCAAATGTTACATTGTATAGCCCTATTACTACAGCTGTAATATATATCTACACCCTATTATTAGAGCTGCAAAGAGTCGTGAACTGGAAAATGCAGGTTCAGATAGGGCTTGCTCAGGCATCTGGAGGCTTTTGGAGCTGGGAGAAAATGAGCTGTTGTTTACTGTATTACCTTACTATACAGAGAAGGGGTATTTGTGAGGCTTACACGTGCATCCAACATTTCTTGCCCTTTAAGGATGCTCTGATCTAGGTTTTGATTCAGGCCCATTCATAACCACAACTTGAGTAACAGCTGTCAACCAATTAATTTCAATGAGTAATTAACAGAAAAGTAACAAAAACCCAAACAAATCCGTACCCATGCAATAACAGGAGATAATTCTTTAGGTACACAGGAATGCTTTCAGTAAATCTAACATTATAATCTCACTTCTATACTGTAGAGGAAAATTAAGAATTCTCAGCTTAAGTGAAGCAAAAAATAACTTTCTGACAGCTCAATAAAATCAGATTTTTTCCTTTTATTAGAAGTCTGCATATTATATGATTGAACTATTCCCAGGACAACAGAACTCTGCACATGAATAAGTAGACAACTGAAAATTACAAAGCAGATGTTCTACTGACCTCCTCCCACTGGAATCTGCTAGCTGAACTGCTTGGGTTATTCTCTCTTTCACCCGTCAATAAATCATCACCCCAACTAGATGGCAACGGAGGAAACTTCTAAGTAAAAGTGGGCAGAAATATAATTACATGATTCCCAATGGTGTTGGTAACGACTGGTAGTTAAAATGGAGCCACATGCATTGCAGAAATATTGTAACTTAATCCTTATTAATTTTTATATGGTGTTCATTATTATTTTGTTGGCATTCAGCACTTGATACCCTGGAACTAGAAAAACATAATTCGAGACAAGTGGGGAAAAAACGTTTTCATGGTGAAGTTCATTAGACTGAGGAATAATGTCCTAGAAAAAGTAGTGTGAGTTTTCCTGTTTAGAGATATAGAAATATAGACAGAACAATGGAAAAATGCAGACCATAATTGTGAGTTCCTTACCCTCGTACTCCAAAAGAAAAGAGAACTGTGTGAACATGATAAACTAGTAAATCCTTTTAATCCCTAAATCCTATGATACTCTTGTCCAGTAAAATACTTGTAAATTAAGCATATGGCTAAAAGTTGAGTTGGATATGTGTCTATCCGATTCCATGAATATTCAATATGGAGCCCAAGAAAGTACCACGATCTATCCTACTTCTCTTCACTAATACTAAATAACCCTTGCAATACTGTAAGTGTGGGAGTTTTTTACTACTTTGAGATTCGCTCTGATGTGTGCTATGGTACTTATTCAGACCATATTAGCAAGAAATCTTTTAAATGTGCCCTGAGGTAAATAATCTGCTTTTGCATTGTATGTTAGTCATAAATATCCAAAGGTGTTAAAACCAAAAAGCCACCACATTAAGGCTCAGTGTTGCATAAAAAAGAGATTTTGTAGTCTAAAATAATGCTGGTGAGGGCTTCTAATCATGAAGGCGCTCCTGCAGGTGTATCACCTTGCATACAAGCAATCCTAAGAGGGTATATTTACCAGATATCGTATTTGCATACCTGCCAACTGTTGCCCTTTCGCTTTGTGCACTGAGCTTTAGCTGACTTGGCACATCTGCTTTCCTCTTGCTGTAGGCATTTTACCCAACAAGGTGTCAAAGCTTATGTTGCTGTGAGGAAGGCTCAGTGGGAACGTTTTTGAGGTACTAGGACTTAATAAAACATTTTCGAGAGTAACATCTGTCGAATGTTAATTTAGAAAGTTTTTATTCTGAATAAACAGATTAAAAAACTGTTGCCCCAGGAAATCAAAACAGTTTATTGTTTCAGTGATACACATTCCAGATTGGGATTTTGTGTTGGAGGGGTATCACACAGCCATATTCACAAGAGTTTTCTTTCTTGGAGGAAGGATATCTTTATTTGTTTCAAGAGGGCAAACTATGCCTATAACTCATCCGTGCTTCCTCTCCTTCTGCCCAAGGAACTCAGGCACCCCATTAAGTGGAGAGAAAGAACTCCTATGCTGAGCAGGGATTTCAGGATTATGAAAGGTACTTTAAAAGTTGCTTTCTTGTCAACCTTTTATCTTCTTCAACACTTACAGGGTACGGAAATAGCCCGAGACAGCACAAGCAATGGATTTTAAAGCCTAGTGTTGCTATAACTGCATGGAAGCTATCACATTATGCAAATATTCCCTTTCATTTTGTTGAACTATGTACAGAGGAAAGTACACTGAATGTTGGTAAAAATGTCAGAACCTGACCTAGAACTAATTCCTCTATTATTGGTCATGAGATAATATAAAGAGCTCTGGAATTCTCTTGCAATTGAGTGCTAGATAACTGTCACAACACAATTAACATGTTCGTTTTACTAATGCCAGCTTTTCAAATCCACATGTTTATATTCCTCACTGTGGGCTTGTAAAACCTGTGTCCTGGGGTATAGGGAAACAAACAGTCTGTTAATAAATAGGCAATAAACCGTCCTTCCTGGATCAAGAGTGCCATTCTGTGTATCCCTGAGTTCCAGCAGCTCTAAGACAGTCTTCCTCTCCCCTTTTGTACTGAGCTTGGTATTTAACTAGTAACCTGCTACAGGCCTTTCTGCAGTGTGACTGTTGTACTGGTGACCACTGAAAAGCAGTCAGACCTCTGTCAACGTCCTATCTATTTGCTCTTCTATTTCCCCAGGAGGAAAGCCTAGGTTAATTTTTCCTCCATTTTTAATTCTGTGTCACCTCTCTGCTGTTTTCCTAGGGGGATGTGTTAACCTCAGGTACCTGTGAACAGTACTAGAATGAACCTCGCCATGGTTTCTAGAGGAAATCATAGAAAAATTAAGAGTAGGATTGGACTCAGTACTGGAAGATGTACTCCTGAGATTCACAGTGATGGAGGTTGGAAGAGACCATCTGATCATCCACCATGATCTGTTTCCTGAGCCAGTAGCTTTAACACCGTTACCTCCATACTAAACCAGATCACTTGGGTCTGATTAAACATATGCTTGGAGAAGGGCATCTGTCCTGGAGTGCAAAAAATGAGGTGACAAAGACTTTATCAGCTCCTTTGTACCCAGGCGCTAATCACCCTCCCTGTTAGATGTTTGTGTCTAATTTCTCGTTGGAATTTGGCTTCACTTCTAGCCACTAGTTCTTGATGTGCCTTTCTCTGCTAGATTAAAGAGCCATTCAGTAACCAGTATTTACTCCCCATGAAGGTTCTTACATGCTATAATCAAGCTGTCTTTTGATCTGTCTGATAAGATAAACAGATTGAGCTCTCACTGTTCTCTCTCTTTTTTTCCCCTTCCAGCCATCAAAACATATCTGTGGCTTATTTCCCTATCCTCTGTAGTATTTCAACATCCCTTTTAAAATGTTGACATCAGGACTGTATACAGTATTCTACATCAGTCCCAATAATGTCACACAGAAAGAAAAGTCAATTTCCTCCTCCTACTCACTATTCCATTGTTTATACTCACAAGAATTGAATTAGCACTTTTTGCCTCTGTATCATACAGGAGCTCATGTTCATTTTCCTTTAGAAGCCAATGCTATTTTCAGTCAGTGCTTTCCAGGGTACAGAGCTCCTTTCTGTAAGAATGGTCTGTGCTGCTTGCTTTTAAATTGGTAATTTGGGTTGGCTAGGTTTTAGTGTACCATACCATGAGGTTAATCTCTCTCTGGTTTTGGCAGTCCTGTTATTTTCAATAGTATATAGTACTGTATCACTAACGATTTTATACTAGCTTCCTAAACAGGTGAGACTGTTGAACATCATGGAATTTCTTACAAAATTCTACAGAAGCTCCTAGAAGTAACACTGTCTGATAAAGACCCATGATGACAATAATTTTTTTGGAGATCTTTGAGACAGCCAGGTATTGAGCTACTCGATATGTACTTTATTGATACCCTAGAGAACTCCTTCATTGATCACCATATTTTGTGATACTAAACCAAACACTTTGTAGATGTCTGAATAATACCACGTCTTTGCAATTACCATTGCCATCAGAACTTGTAATCTCATAAAAAAATGAAATCAGAGTTGTTTGATAGCAGCTAGATCCTTAACATATATCGACTGTCATTAATTACATTCCTATATCTAAATTTGGTATGTATGCATTCCTAGGTCGGATGATCTGTTACTTTGCCTGTAGCAGAGGTACTTAAATGGCAGTACAACCTTCAGGTCAGACCACTGCACCTTTGAATATTGGCACAGAAGCAGCACTTTCAGGATCTTGCACATTCCGGCTGATATCGCAAGCTTTATTGGGAAATTACACTGCTGACGAACGTGAAATACAGTTACTGTCTCTTGATTGCAAGTAGTGCAGGACTGACAGTTATAGAAATATTTGTCATCTATCAGCCATTAAATAAGGGAATGCGACATACTTCAGCGACATACTTCAGCAACATACTTCATAATTCAAAGACCTCACTCTGTTCCTTCTGAACAGAGTCTATAAAATTTTTTTAGCATCTTTGCATTTTCAGCACTACTATTAAAATTCCTATCTAGTATGTAATCTATACCCGTGCCAGGGCTTTTTTTATTCCAAAAATATTAGTTCCTTGATACTGTCCTCTAATTCAGACAGATGTAGATTTTCTCCAATGCCTACCGCTTTTTACTGGTCACCTATTCTTGCCAGATATTGCGTAGTTTATCAGTGTCACACATGAAAGCAAATTTCAGGACCCCATAGAACCTCATGATTGGGCACGTTCTTTCAACAAGGTGATGGATGATGGAACATCAGCTTCAAATGCATACTAAAGCTATCATATAACCACTAAAATGTGCTACCTGTATATGTTTTGTGCAAGGAACTATAACAAATGGTGAGTATTTAACTTAGTTTACCACCTTGTGACACTTGCAACATATTACCACACAAAATTTCTAGCTCACTCATCACACCATGACACATTGACCAAGGGCCTGAACTGAACTCACAGCCAGGGAGGATTCAGCTGGCAGGCATGATACTCTAATGCACGTGTCCACGCAGAGGTGCCTGAATGTGAGTGAGGCATCAAGGCTCCCAGCACAACAGAGGCTGCCTGTGCATTAATATCAAGTGCCGTTTCACATGCAGTAGCTGAGACACCTCCACAGACTTGACACAGGGACCTCGGGGAGACTCAGCCCTCCAACACCAGGGGCCAGAGGCTGCCAGTTCGTTCCAGCCTTCCCAAAAGGCACCAGGTGCCTTAGTTCAGCTAACTGCACGTGAGCCACATCTGTTTAGTACTGCCAGCAGAGGTGAGGACAAGACCCAGCTCACAGGGCAGGATATCTCTCCTGGGCAGACTCAGGTATCTGAACAGGGGTGTCTAATGCCATTTGAAATGCTCTTGTGTGTCCTATCTGGTATCCATCTACCAGTCCCAAAGGTCTCCCATAGGTCCCATGCGATATCTGCGAGCCCCATAGGGTTATCTTGGATACCTTGGGGCATCTCAAATGGCAATAGTTCAGGCAATTGAGTCCTCTCAGGTGAGAGGAGTCACTCTCTAGGCTTCAACAACTGTAAAGCTTTCCACTGGCTATAACAGGAGTTTAGACAACGGACTTATGTGTAGACATCTGAATTAAGGTGTTTTGGACATGGACAGCTAAATTAAAGTGTCTTGATTTTGAGCTGAATCCCACCCTTCTAGTTCCTTCATGGTGGCCTGGAACTGAGGCTTTTTATTTTCTTATATTTATTTTAGAATCTTGTCCTCTCATACTGAGTTAATTGCCAAGATGTGCTAGTCCTCTGAGGCAGAAGTTGTGCTTTTTAACTGTGTAGGAAGGATTTAGAAACTTCGGTTGACAGATCTCTGTAGTCCCTTGAAACTCTTCCATCTCACGGTAATGGTATGTTTTTTCCTTTCACTAAAACTTCTCCTTCCCAATATGCTTTGAAGCATTTTAGCTACTTACTTTTACCCCCAAGATTAAAGCAGTGTTAATTTTACCCTTCTCCAGCTCCGCTCAGTCAAGCAGTGGCACTTCAGAGACTGAGGCAAAGTCCCGTGACTTTAAAAATTCAGTTCCATCTTTGTACCATGACAGCAGATGTAGCTCAAAAAGACAACTGTCATTAAAAGAGAAGTTTGGTCTTCTGTCTGTAGGGCCACGGATTTAATGAAGCTTTCTCCAACACGATCTTTGACAATTCTTCAATTGTCAAACCATAATTTTCAAATTATCTCCTATAACAACATAATGCATTGGAGGAGGATTAAATCTGAGTCCATTTGGTCTTCTTGGTTCTTATGCCAGACATCAATCGCATGTGTGATGGTCTACTAATAAGCTATTAGGCAGTGCAGTTTCTTTTTTGCTCTTGCTACTCCCCCTTTTTGTGCGCTGTTTGTTCCCACTAGTAAGACAAGAACAGAGAATTGAACTTTGCACTTGGAGTGAGGTGTCCTGTGCCGTCGCTCCTATTTCCTGCAGACTTTGATCTTGGTGCCTCGAGACTGCCTTTACCCAATCCCTCACAAGTTATGTCTCCAGTACAACAGAATATCTTGCTCTAGTCACCTCCACTGAGCCATGAGAATGAAGATACCAATCACGCAGTATCTTTTTTGGAGCATTTTGTGTTCAGATCTCCCCCGGCACAGGGGACTGAGCTCGTGGAAAGTCAGGATTTGAGACTTTGAATATAATGGGAGACAGAATAAGTTTGGTCGGAATGTGATAGCCTATGTTGCGGGCAAGATGTGTTTTTGCATTTAGTATGAGGGCCAGAGGTTTTGCGATCCACCAAAATATGCTGCTATACTGGGATTGCATGTAATACAGCCGTGTATAAAAGGCAGGCTGTGACCATTCAGATGCAATGTGGAACATTTTGTCTTAGTGCATTTTCATAAAACAAGGTGTAACACTAACTTTTCATTGACGGTCAGATCGCTTGGTCATTTACATTGAATTTGTCATCTACACATGAAAGAAACTTCAGCACAAGACCCTGTGACTGCAAGATGGCACCAGTTTCTAGTTTTTCTCCCAGACTCTCTACCTCTGGAAAATATGCTTTGGCAGTATAGCTTCTATTTTGAACAAAAAATGAAGCTATTTGAATTGTCTAACCCTGCATCCCTCAGAATCAGTAAGACTTGTGATTGGCAGAGTTTATTCCATAATTTTGTGTTCAGATTTCAGTTGTGCAGCTCTGAAATCATATTTTAATTCCATGTCAGATCCACCACTCCGTAGGTAAACCACAGTACTGGTATATACTACTCTGCAGCAAAGTGCTCTTCTCGATGATGTATGACTCTAGAGAAGTCCATATAATATATGAAAGGGAAAATAATTATGCCTCTCATTGATTTACAAGTATAACACCTTCACCTACATCTGTACTCCAGATAGGAGAAACATGCGAAAAGGAAAAAGCCCAGTATGATCAATTTTAATGTGAAGAAGATAGAGGTCTCCAGTGAGGCACTGAATATATGAAATAAAAGCTGATAAATGTCTGTTGAGGACTATTTCTAGTGAACCTCACTAACCCTAATATTTATTCAGCAGGTTGATCTTCTGGAGTCCCACGGAGAAGTGCCTGTTTCTCTGCCCCTAGGAGCCAGAGTCAGAGTACAAGTCAGAAAATGTATTTCAGGTGATCATCTTTAATCACACATTTTATCAGCATTCTAGCTGTCTCTTCCAGAAGTGACTGCAATGTCATCTTTATTCCCCTACATTTTAAGGAAAATGATTTGATTTTAAGGGTTTCTCTAGTGACTTTGTATCGCAACTAAAGCAACTAACACCACATGAGGAAAAACTTTGATCACAATCATTAAATGATTTGTTAAATAGACACATTTGACCCCTCGTTTTTGTGCCCTAGTTTGAAGACAACAAGCAGTAGCGACCTTGAACATGACGTAAATGGTATGGAATAAGGGGTGGCATGTCCTGGTTTGAGCTAAAACAGAACTTGTTTTCTTCTCAGTAATTTTACTTTTCAGTTAAGCCTCTTCTAACTCTCTGAAATTAACAGCAACTTCTTCAGAGAGTCTCCGCTTCCATAGTGATAAGGTCTGATGTTTATAGTGAATACCAAGGCATGGTATGCTTATACTTAGTGCTATAACAGCCAAGGTCAGCTCACTTTGTTATAGAATTATAGAATCTTCATGGTTGGAAAGGACCTTTGAGATCATCGAGTCCAACCAAACAACCTACAGTCTCTGCCACTAGAGCATGCCCTGAAGTGCCACATATAGACGTTTCTTAAACACCTCTAGGGATGGTGACTCAACCACCTCCCTGGGCAGGCTGTTCCAGTGCCTGACCACGCTTTCAGTAAAGTAATTCTTCCTAATATCTAATCTAAACCTCCCCTGCCGCAACTTCAGACCACTTCCTCTGGTCCTGTCATTATTCACCTGGGAGAAGAGGCCAACACCCACCTCTCTCCAACCCCCTTTCAGGTAGTTGTAGAGGGCAATGAGGTCTCCCCTCAGCCTCCTCTTCTACAAACTAAACATGCCCAGCTCCCTCAGCCTCTCCTCAGTCTCCAGACCCCAAATAACCCCAAATGGGTTATTTGCCCCATTGGAGGGTCAGAAGCGGAAGAGCATAGAGGGGTCGCACCTGTGGGGAGGAGGGGACAGGAGAGGTGACCTAAAACTGACCAACAGGGTATTCCATCCCATCTGAATCATGCTTGGTATAAAAGGTGAGGGATCAAAGAGATTAGGCTCTTTCTTCAATGGCTGGTGTCCAAGGAGGACTCTGTCTATTCATCTGCTTTTGATCCCAATACGTGTGTTCCTGAATCCAGATCTGGAATCCAGTTCCTGTCAGTTACTGAGTCCAGTCTGGGACTTTCCTAGTGCCTGCTGGTGATGTGATTGTCATCCTGGGAGCTCGTAACTGGTTTCGTATATATTGTATGTATTTCATTATTTTCTTATTAATATTATTATATTTTTATTATTATTTTATTAATAATATTTCATTAGTTTAGTTTCTTTTCAACTCATAAGTCTCTCTCTCTCATTTTCACTCTTCTCCTCTGAAGGGAGATGCTCTCCCTTCTCTGAAGGGGACAGAGGTAAAAGAAAGCATCTGTCATTTGTTTTAGTGGCCAGCCCAGCCAAAACCACATCTTAATTTCCATTTTACTATCCCCATAGTTATAAAATAAAAGGTTACAAAATGTAGCCATCTAACCTTCCCTTTTACATTGATGAAAATGGTGATTCTGAGGCTTCATTTGGCTCCACACTTGAATTTTGCTTCAAATGGCAAACTTACTTCATAATTAGCAGCACTTCAAAAAACCATCACCTTTATGATTGCAAACTAGGTGCTACATTCCCCATAGAAGTGGATGTTAATTAGGAGAACTTTTAACCTCCCAATTACACAAAATCAAAGTTTACAGACGTGCTGGAGGAAATATGCCTACATGAGAAGATACTGATTAACACAAACTCTCTGCCAAGCACTTTTTAATCTTTTATTCATTATTTGCAGGACGCTGGTAAATCTGACCTTAGAGTTTTCCCTTTACTTTCCAGGGGAAAAAGCAGACTTTTCCTCTGTATTTCTCACAGAGCTTGAGAATAATACTGAATTTTTCTCACTTGAGTCATATCATTCTTTGAGGATGCTAAAAAAAGAAGGAAATTCTGATTGCTAGTGTTGATACATGCCTACAAGTGATCCTACAAGATTTTTTCATGGATTTAAGGTTATTAATGAATGGTTCAAATGTAACAATCACGATTTCTTACACCTCAACTGTGGTGCCTGAGGGGAGGAAGGGACACATCCTTGTGTCCAGCCCATTCTTCACCTCCCCTTCTTCTCTTTTGTGCTGCAAAACTGTTGGCAGTTGTTTCTCTTTAGATCACCCTCTGCTCATATTTTGCTGTTTGCACTAACTTCTCTTTCCACCCTTCATCCAGAGCTGCTGCTGTAACACTTCTCAGGCAACATGAAATTGTGAAAAATGGATTCATGCTGTTTTGCACCTTTCAGCAGAGTTTTTAAACAACAGAAAATCAAAACAAAACCTCTTTTTCAAGAGAAAAAGAGCTAAGTAAACTAATTAAATTTCTTCTTGTCTTGTCTTTTTATTGCTCATACAGGTTCCTTCTCTTCTCTTTAGCTCCCTCTCTTGAATTTCTCCTTTCTAGCTGTACTACCTTATATTTAAAACTTAGGAAGACAAATTACCCAAGCTGTTGGGCTTGTTCATGGTGATGACTTTGCCAAAACAAACTTTTTTTCAGTCCTTTCAGAATATAAATGAGTCAAACCATATTTCAAGGCCTGGCCAAGAGCCAGCAGAATGTTTATAAGAAAGTAGTCAGATAGATCCTCTCTTTTAAGTAAACTCCAGTACAAGAGAAATTTGGAAAACAGGTACCTCCAGCAGCATCTCTGTCATCCTGCCTGAGATGATTTCCTTATGGCATTCCCTCCCTAGAGACTCACAGACAGAAGACCTCCCTCTCCAAACCCTTCCAGGCAGAAATACTAAAAAAGCATTTCTTGCCCCATGATGATATTGTGTTAATCATTGTACGGTGATAAACTATGACAGACATAAGCATTTTGTCATAGTCCATTACTACGTTGTAATATTTTTGACCTATTCTTAGACTTCCTCATGCTACTGACGCATTTTATTATAAACTCTTTCTTTTTTAAAACTCATACTGTGGTTCTGGGCTGTATCATGATCAGGGACACAGTCTCTGTCTTCTTTGTAATAAAATCCTTTGAACAGAGCGGAGAGATGTGACAAGCCACAGCTTCTTATAGACAAATAGGAGATCCTGTTGGGTGGAATGAGACCTGTACACCGTGCTCTCATTATTTTTGGTTTTCTCATGCAAAATTAAAATTTATTATAAATTGTACACATTTGGCATCAAGAAAAAAATCCAGAAATTTGGCTTTCCTACTGCTTCTCTGAACTGCTGAGTGATTAGCTTTTCCTGTGGTGGTGAAAATAATGTGTGAAAACCTGCTTAAATTTCTCAGGGAAATCCCTGCGCTGTTGAAGGAATCAGAGGGACCCTCTACTATCAAAAGAGCAAGCCATAAGCTCTCCAAGCAAGAAAAAAACTCTTTCCAAAGGTAAAAGGAAAGCACCACAGTGCTTACCAGAGAGAGGAAAGTGCTGCGAGTTTGCTAGCAGTAATTTTGATCCACCTAAATTGCAGTCAGTGAATAAATCACGTTGAAACCTTCTGCTGTGGCTGACTGCAACAAAAAGGACTGAGGAATGAGTATCCAGGATGTCTCCTGAAAACAGCACAACCATCACAGAGGGTCCCTGTCCCAGCTCTCAGTATCTGAGAAAAAAAAAAAGCGTTATCTCTGGGCACCCTTAGCAGGTAGAGTCCCTCCGCTCACAAGCATTTGAAGCTTTCTGCAAAACAAGTAAAAGATAGCACAGTCAGAAACTAAGGAAAATGCAACAGAACATGCTGTGTAAAACAGCAATTATATCCTGATCCTTTGAGGATGCTTAGCAGAAAAGCATCTCATGCCTTCCTCCTCTGTCCTAAGGATGTCTATGAGATAATGGCCCGTGAGCTGTTTGTGTTATCCCTTCACTTGTGGCTTGGATCAATAGTAGCAGCTGTCCACATCCCTCTGAAGGGCTGAGCTAGGATCTACAGATCCTTTTCCCCGGTCCAGCATGGAAACACCACCTTGAAAACACTTCAGCAGTTCACATTTCTTAATGTAAAGGTTATCTAGCTCTTCTCCAGTGAGCTGCATCCCCCCAACACCACCTCTTCAGAGAAGGTCTGAAACTGCTAATTGTTGCCACAGAATAAAAAATCTCTGTCCTTCTGGGCATTCGTTATGCCTCTGAAATGTAACGGTGACTAGACAGATTGTGAGTACGGAGCCTCAGCTGAAAAAACTCTGTACAGTAGTGCTCTTTTGATCATGTGGGGAAGTACCACAGTGCTTGTAAACCAAACATTCAATTGGCATTGTCATCCACAATGCCCGTAATTAACTCACTGGCTAATTTGTTATAAGCTTAGCTGCAACTAATGGATGCAAGATGAAACTTGTCCTTGTTAAATAATCGGCTGGTCTTTGAAACACTTCTTTCTTGCACAGAATCTGAATCATTTTACAGAAATGCCTATGTATATAAATTCCTGAAAGGACAAAAATGAGGTGTTACACACACAGATATTCCCACTTTTCATAATCTTGGATGTGTTTCTACTACATCTCAATTTTCAAGTTATATCTATTATTGAATGTTACGGATCCTCTTTTCCTATTCCAGTGGAAAATTCTGAATGGATTTGAAACACAGAAAACACAGAAAGGCAATTCAGTCATGAACAACCCAGAATTTGGCTCCTCTTATGAAACAGCACAAATGGGCACCAATATGATTTATAGAGGCACAACTAGGTCAGTAACATTCAGGGACAGGAAGGGGCAAGACTTTCTAAACTTACCCGAAGAGGCTCTTGATCCCACTTTTCACAGGATGACATTTCTCAGAGTATTTACTTCCTCCTTTTTGCTGTCCCCTCTACCAAATAAATTTTACAATCAGCTAAATAATTAGAGCCATACCAGCAATCTCCCTTCTGCCCAAGGCTAGTGGGGATCCAAGGGAGGGCAGGGTGGGTTCTACCAGCATGATTCCCAGCAGTCTATGGAGCCCATGGTTGTTTCTGATGAGTTCAGGAAACACTAGTTGTCAGAGTCTTGCATCCCATTGCAACAGCCAGGCGTAAGAAGTTTTCTCTTTAAATACCACTTGCGTGCTTTACAAATTAATTAACAGAGGAGCCTGCTTGCACTTCATTTGTTCGCTTCTTTATGTAAGTGACCTTAGAGGGTTGCATAACCCAATACAACACTGTGATTCACTGCAATGCTCTACCATATTTAGTCTTATTAGCAGCTATTTGAGAAACGCTGCTGCTCACTCTGGAGAGACATCATTTATAGTGCTATATAAAGGTCTCTATATTTTTCCCTCATGAAAAGGATTACTGCAGCATTCTTATCTGTAATGCAATCCAGAATAGGAAACACTCATTGATTTTTGAGGAGGCGTTTTCAATATGGTGACCTGTTCCATGCTTTCATCTGAAGTGTTAATTATAGCACAAAATACTAGGATGGGAGGTGTGTGTTGTAGAGGAAAAACCAAATACATATTTTTTCTTGGCATTTACTGGGAAAAAGCCTTGCTCATTTTCTAAATGTTAACGAACAGCATACACAAGAAGAATCAGTGCATTTCTTCACAGAGTTTAAATATCTGCCACACTTATACCAATTGCAATGACAGTATTCTGAAAAACACGGTGAGGGCTGAATTTTCACTCCTAACGTTAGCTCTTTTAGTGGAGAGGAACAACCAGAAGACAGATCTGCACTGCATGAGGATTTTAAAATTAAAATCAAGGAATAGATCCCTTGTCTCCTTGATCTCCTGCACTATGGCGTGACTGTCATTTTCTCGATTTTGACAGAGCTACGCCCAGTCTTGTCAGCGCAAGTGGCAGAGGAGAAGCAAGGCTGGTGCTAGTATTAGCTATTTGCCAGAAAAGCCATAATTTTTGCAGCTTTAACCTGTGCATTTCATAATTCCTTCTGCCTCCCAAAACACGAGAGAATTAAATTCACCAGTCTTGACATGTTACCAATTTTAATAGGAAATAATTTTGTTGGGAAGAGTAAACCTTTCGTTCTGTTCAATCTGTATTTTTTTACCCCCACCTTCTCCCTGGGTCTGGGGAATGTTCGTTTCCTACTCCCTCAAAGCAAGCCTCTACCAGGCTCTACAGATTTCATCAGAAACAATGCCATTTTCAATCTGGGAAATGTTAGGAAAATCCTGAGATGTGAACAGCAAATTTCATATAGAATCCTATAATCACAGAAACATAGAAAAGTTTGGGTTGGAAGGGACCTCTAAAGGTCATCTAGTCCAACCTCCCATGCAAAGAGCAGGGACATCTTCAGCTACATCAGGCTGCTCAGAGCCCCATCCAACCTGACCTTGGAAGTTTCCAGGGATGGGGCATCTACCACCTCTCTGGGCAACCTGTGCCAGTGTTTCACCACCCTCATGGTAAAAAATTTCTTCCTTCTATCTAGTCTAAATCTTCTGTCTATTAGTTTAAAGCCATTACCCCTTGTTCTATTGCAACTGTCCCTGCTAAAAATTTTGTCCCCGTTTTTCCTGTAGGCCCCCTTTAAGTACTGAAAGTCTGCAATAAAGGTCTCCCTGGAGCCTTTGCTTCTCCAGGCTGAACAACCCCAACTCTCCCAGCCTGTCCTCACAGGAGAGCTGCTCCAGCCCTCTGATCATTTTTGTGACCCTCCTCTGGACCCACTCCAACAGTCTTTCCTGTGCTGAGGACCCTGGAGCTGGACACAGTACTCCAGGTGGGGTCTCACCAGAGCAGAGTAGAGGGGGAGAATCACCCTCGACCTGCTGGCCACCCTTCTTTTGATGCAGCCCAGGGTACAGTTGGCCTTCTGGCCTGTGCGCGCACTTTGTTGGCCCATGTCCAGCTTCTATAAGGCGCAAAGCTCCCATGAATACATACTGCCAAAAGTCATATTTGAGGGCATTACACACTTCCCAAGAAAAAGCCAACATCTTTAAATATTTGGGCCCATTTTCTTTGTAACTTTTTCCTTTTCTTGGAGAAAATGAAAAAAGGAGGTACCTATAGATATAAGTATCTGTACTGGATGCTTTGAAAATTATTTTTTTTTTTAAATTCTGGATGATCAATCTATACCTTCTTTTCGGCTATATATTATCTACAAAAAACCTAAAAGCCACATGAATTTCTCGGTAGTTTTATGAAACTTTTTAAATGCAATATTTATATTTTACAATTATTATCATACCTTTGGATTGAATTATTCATATTATTTCCAGTATCACTGTTTTTCTCAGCCTTGTGGAAGAAAACCAGAGAAGTTAAATGGAAGGGGCTGATTTTTTTTGGTTTGTTTGTTGTTTTTTTTTTGTGATAAAAGAGGCTGATCACTTGTTAACCATTTAATCTCAGGACGAACTTGCAGTAAAAGGTTATGGGAATTCTAGAGTAAAGACCTCAATGTACTGTCAATTCCATGGATATCAGTGATGCCACTGTAAGATACTATAGACAAATGTCAAATAGTGCTGGAGGGCACATACACAAATATATCTTGTTTATTAAGCCACTCTGTCTTTAAGGAGAATTTTGCTTCTAGAAAAAAAATATGCTCAAGTCAGCAAGGCAACAGGGTTTTCACCGTCCCGAGCACAACATTACAGCCACCTTCACTGCAGCTTTCACTTATAAGATGTCGCCATGCATTTCCACCCATCAGACAACGACCAGATCTCATCTTCATAGTGTCATGAGCTTCCTGCAGTCAAAGATAACAGTGTGACAGTAGGTCTAATGAGTTGACTCAAGGGCTATGGAGATGATAGATAGGATGGAGCAGTGCTCAATTGCCACCTTTCATCACAGTCCTATGAAGCAACTTGCCTTTGTTGTAACAGCTGCCATTACATCTTTGACCTCACAAGCTTTTAACATCTGTGAATCTGCTGCTTTTGTTGAGAGACCAACATCCACCTCCATCATGGTTTCCTTGTGCTGTGTATCTAAAGTGGAGAGATCAACATCATGGGACTAAACAAATGCGACTGGACATTAGGGAGTACTCTGTTACTGGGAAGATGTCACAGCACTGGAACAGATTGCTGAAACAAATGTGCAATCTCCAGAATTGGAGGTTTTCATGATTTGTCTGGATGAAGCCAGAAATGCTAATTTTGCATTGGTTCAGGTCATGTTTTGAGTGGGAGACAGGGCAATATGGCCTCCTGAGGCCATCTACCATATTTCTATGGTTCTGTGAAATGTCCCATAAGCGCCCCATAAGTAGCCAACACCTCCTTTTTCCACCCTCTTATTTGTACCAGTATTGGAGCTACTGAAGTACTGATCACATGTTGTCCATCCAAACCTCACAAAGCTGGGCTAATGCTTTCAAGCAAAGAACAGCAATCTCGTTGAATTGCTGTGTCCTTTTAGATTTCAGTGACGATCTTTTCCTTTCCCAGTGCTGTGGTGACTTCACTTCAGTGAGGATGTACAACTGCTTTCTTCTTGCTGCAAATTTGCTTGTTTAGGAAAAAAAATATATTGAACTTCACTGTTAGTTCAGTCCCCTTCCCACTGTCCCTTATACCTGCGTATGAGATGAGAATGGAAAATAAAATGACTGTGAGGCTTGCAGAAAGAAGGTAGCTGCAACAGCAAGCTGGAAGTATATACATTTAAACTGAGTTGAAAGAGTAGTTATCAGTGCCTTTTTGTCACACTGAAGAGGATGTAGTTCTGCAGAAACCTGCCCTGACCCCACTGATTATGTATTTTTTATGGACTGCTAATGAACTGAAAGTACATATAAATTTACAGATGACATGAAGCAGAAAAATGTGTAAGCACTCCAGAGGACAGGTTCAAAACTAAAATTAATCTTGACAAACTGAAAAAAATAGTCTGAAATCTGAAAGGTAGAATTTCATGAAGAGGAGAGAGCAAAGTGGTCCATTCAGGGAGACATTAAATGAATGAATCCAAAATGGGAAATGATGTAGCAGGTAGCAATATTACAGGGTATAAAGGATCAGTAAGAAAATAAAAGTCAACTGTGTGAACCTGAAGGGTAAAAGAGACAACTCTAGATCGTTATTAACAGGGGAGTTATGTATAAGACACAGGAAGTAATTATTCTGCTCTATTTGGCCACAGCTGGAATAGCGGGTCCAGTTGTGGTCTTTACACACTGAAGAAACGTAAAATCATTGGAGCTTACAAGAGGGATAAGAGACTTAGAAAACATGATTTAGGAGGAAAGAATTGGGTTTGTTGCAGGAGTCTCTGATTATGCAAACGATTGCTGTAGGGATGGTGATGATTCACCGTACAGTTTGCCGTGTCTCCACCAAACAGCTACTGAAGAAGATTTGAGAAGATCTGATTCCTCGCCAACACAGATGGATGGACTGCATGATATCTTTAGATATCCCTCTTCTACCCTTCTAGAGTACAATGAGTCGGACACAACCGTAGTATGTTCTAAGGAGTTATCTTGTTAATCCTCTCTGAAATCCCTTAGCCAGTTTTGTGGATAATTGTGTGAGATCAGTGTGAATGAAGCAATTAAAACTGAGGGCCTGAGGGCAAAGAAATATTGCCAGAAAGCCCTGCTCAGATCGATGCTACTGGCTCTATTTAAATCCTTCTTCATTTGATACCTCACACCAACATGGTGCATCAGCCCCAGGACATATTTTATATTTCTGGGAATTGCATAATTTAGACTGTCTAACTCCTTTCCCCTCACCCAAGTACTCACCACGTGCTCTGGGACTCCTCCTGCAGAATTCTTTTGCAGATCCTAAAGTGGCCTCAGAAAAAAGGCACGTTCTTGTCAAAAGGTTTCCACATTGGTTGAATAAGAGTTTGTTGCTGAGTAGCCTTGGGAACGTGGCTTCCATCAACTCCGAGACTGTATAAACATGCATCTCATTGTTCTAGTTCATCAACAATTAGTTATGATTTTGGAGGTAGCACAGACAGCAAGAAACTGCCAGGGAAAAAAAAGCTCTTTACAGTGAAGATGTAATTTAAATACTTGCACAGACCTCATTGCTGTGGTATTTCAGCAACTCAGGGGGTTTACTATATTTTATACTTTTAGTACCTGTCTTTAAATTGCCCCAGCTCATGAGGGAGGAAAGCATTATATCTTTTTGCAGACTGGAATTTGGGTTGGAAAATTGAGCAATGTACATGACTCAGAAAATGATTGTGAGTCTCCCCAGCTGCTATATTCGGCTAGGGTACACTACCCTGCCAGTGCCTACTGGTGACGAATATTCCTTCCATTGTATTGTGTAATTCCGGCCCCGCATAAAGTTTCTTTCTTGACCTATTCTGTACTTACATGGGGCATTCTCTGGGGGTGTTGATGGCTGCACATAGCATCTGAATGACGTTATTATGTACCAGATAATGAAGCCAAAATTGTTCTCAAGCTTTTTCAATTTTTTTGATTGATATGACTACATTTTAAATACCAAGAGGCAACAGTCTAATTCCAGAACCCTTCTGCTCACTGTTTATATGTTAATTTTCTCACTGTGAAGCCCATACACCTTAATGCAAGATGAAGATTTCAAGTGACTTGCTCTCAGCAGAAAAGACGAAGCCAAATGCATTTCCTCCTTCTTCAGGTGAGTTTCAGGGGTCAAAGCGTTACCAATTCCCTGGCAGATTTGCACCCTGGTGATTAGTGCTGGTCTTTACTTTGGCCACTTCTCCTGGGTTGCCCATTAGTTCAAGGATGTTCCAAACACGCCAGTGAATAGGGTCCTCAGCTCTTACTTCTGCTTGCGGTAATGGCTGATCTTGTCCGGCATATGAAGGGAGGCAAACTTAGGACATCTTTTCTACCTCTTCTTCTTCAGGGTGAGCATTAAAGCACCCCAGAAAATTACCGAGTGCCTTTCTAGATCAGAGAGCTTGGGTTGCTGATGGGAGCAGCCATAAAGGCGACCTGGTTATAAGGAGGAAAATACTGACAAAGAAAATGCTTGCCAGGCTGGAAACTGCTAGTCTGAGAACTAGACCTGTGCAAGCATACTTGAGAAGTGCAGCTGGCACCTTTGAAATGCAGCCCGGTGCCTAAAATACAGGGATATTCTGAGATACTTTTGATAAGTGCAAAACCAAGAAACCATAACAGCAACTTATCATCTGAAAACATGAAAATTAGACTGGAAAAGAGGGAAAAGACCCTGAAGAAGTAGGAATTGGCAACTGCTAGCTATTGGCTATTCTAGCTGAAATAACAGGAAAACCATCTGCAAAAACAAAAATTGGTCTGCGAGAACAGAAAGCATCGTTGTCTATTGGCTGGCCCAGATGAAAAATAGAAATTAGCGGCATGTATTGGCTGCTCCATGTGCTGGTATCCTACACCCCTTATATTCCTGTGATACAAATTTGACTTGCTTTCTACCCAAAATGGAGCCTTTTCCTCTGAGAACTCCCCCTGCATGAACGTTTCTATGAGGCCTCCTGGACAAGTTGGACCATTGGTGGGAACATCTGGCTGACTACAAGCTCTGTGATGTGGATCATTTTTGAAGTGAGACTGTCCATCATTGATTTTGAGGTCCTGCTCCTGGTAGCAGTTTGATGTGTGCTGTACTGGTACTATTTTGTCTAATATATAGGGGCATACGTGTAAATAATGATAACTGTATCTGCTGCTTTACCAGTGATAATTTCCTAGTAACTTGTAATATTTAAATATAGACTATCTGCTACTATTGATTGCTGTTTCTATTGAAATACATATATATTTTTATATATATAATCTTGCTTTTCTGGTACTGAATTTGCAATAGCTTTATATACATATATTTGCCTTATTAATCATAAGTAGACTTTACTACTGGTAATTTGCAGTAATCTCTAATAAAGATTTAGCAAATAAAGCTTCTGTGTCCTTGGATATTATGAAATCATGCAAACCCAGTGTCACAATAACCCTTTAAGTCATGATAGTTGCTTAAATGCAGACCTCCAGCATTTACTACCAATACTAGCAGGTTTATAATTTTACCTTTCTTACATTACTGTCTAATGTACATGAGAAAACTATGACTGCCAGCAGTGGAAGAAGAAAAACATCCTGAGATTACGGAGTACAGCTTGGCTACTGTACCTCCCAGTGGCTGCAACGCTCCTGATGAATGTGGTCATTTGCAGTACGATGCTGTGTAGCCATTACAGGAGAATTGGCTCCCAAGGTGGAATCTGAGGGTAAAAAAGCAGAATAAATGTAAGTTGAAGGAAGGAGAGAATTTGTGTGAAAATGCAAAGAGCTCTGGAAAAAAGCAAAGTACTGTAGCTTCAAAATAGGCATCAGCAGAGGAGAGGAAACTTAGGCAAACATGAAAGACAGGAGAAGGTAGCCATGAAGTAGAAGTCACTCAAAGACACATGAGTGGGAAGAACAAGAAGCTTCAGACTAAAGTACCAGAAAGTAGGGTGGGCTGTTGTGGCCAAAGGCAGTAGGAGCATCATCGGGAAAATGGTCTCCTTCAGTCCTTTTTCTTGCTTGGGAACACAGTGGAAAAGCCTGATCCACTAGACCAGACTCATTTCGTGGCTTGCAGCAATGCTGTTCAATTATTGGAAAGACCTGTCCTCCTGGATCTTCACATCTAGCTGAAGCGGAGGTTTGCATCAGCATTGCAGATCATGGCACACTGAGAACTTGTACTTCTCTAGAGCTGATGTCAAATAGCTGATTTCATTACTGTTACTTATGCACTGTACCTAGCTGTTCCATCAATAGAGACCAGCTTTTCTTCCTGCTCACTTTGGCTTCTTTCCCTGGCTGTAGTGACATATCTGCACACACTGTAGTTCATTATACCGCATGGGGGTGTTGATATAGTTTGGCAAATAGACTATTACAATTGAGTATTTGTGCCTGTTTTTTCAGAATTGCTGTCTCACCAACAGTGCAAAGGGTTTGTAAAAATAGAGGAAATTGATAAAACAGACTTTGATTCCAAAGTTGTTTTGTATGGATGAGAGGAGCCTAGCTATACAGGTCTCTTTAGTATGGGCACAGCTTTTCATTTACTCTTTCATGCATTCTGGTCCCAACAGCACGATAACCCTGTATGCCAGGACATATCCTGGGCTTTCCTCTTTTTCAGTGCAGTGTGGCTAGTCCCAGTGTGCCACCAAGGTGAACCAGAAACATCACAATCTCAGCATGCCAAAGCCCACCTTTCTTGCCATCAGACAGGTAGTGATACACTTTTCAATCAATCACACCAATCTCCTTTCACTGATGAGTGCTCATCTTCCTTCCTACCTTACTCACTGGTCTCATGCATAACCTAAGCACTTCCTACAGTCCAGGCTAGTCCAGACAGAATGATATTTCCCCATGCTTTAAATGAGTTCACCTGGTAGGGCTCATAATAAGGAAAAACACACTGAGTTGCATGCACTGAGAGCCTTCAGCTGCTCTTTCTTTTTGGTGAAAGTATGTCACCAAAACTAATGAAAAGTTGAACTGATTTCCCCTAGCTTCAGCTGACTTCACTTCATCCACAAATAGTGCTAAATCATTGGCAGAAATTGGTTTAAGTATTAGAATCTCTGGAGGGCAAAACTGTTTTGCAGCGTTGTCGTGCCATATTTGCGGGACAAGAGGTGGGAATGTACATGTTTATCACAGAAGAGCACTCATGGCTCCTCCTCTAGGTCTATAAGGTCCTGTCCCCTCACTCTCTTTCACGTGGCACAGGACTTTATAGACACTATATACTCCAGCATGTCAAGCCAGGAAAAAAGCTTCACAGCTCTTTCTCTCCAGAATCTGGTCTCCCTACACAGTTGTTGAGAAATGGTTGTTGGGGCACCAAAGAAAGGCACACAAAACAAAGATCTGAACATAACAACATAACACCACCACCTTCTCGTCAGTCCTGTGCTGTCGGAGGCCACAGCTCTTCAGCCCTGGGGAAAAAATAGCTTAATATGTCTCTCTGGCTTAGATTTGAGAATAGGCAGCTATGTTTGGTATTGTCACTACAGCCATGGTTCTCAGTGCAGTCACTAAATGGTTGTTTCTAAAGGGCAAGCACAAATGTTCTCAAGTAAAGCTTTTAACGTCAAATTGTCTGGTCAAGTTTTTCTCTATGCACAGGGGAAGCTGATGGGGGAGACTAGGAGGAAATCGTTTTAAGGAGCCCATATTGAAATGCTAGCAGCACAGGTATTTGCAAAAACATCAGGTGCATAACTTGATTTTGTGCACAAATTATGTAATTTTTTGCATTCTCTCTCAGAGATTTCAATCATATACCTAAGTCTCACTTTAAAGTATTTGCATATGTATTTGTATTTAGAGGTAACCCTACCAAAGTGACAGGGAATATAAATGATGTTTTCAATTCTTATGCATTCCAGTTTCATTCAAATTGGACTTAGCTGCCTGCTCACAACTCAACAGACACAAATTTTACACGCAGCTTAAAATTGTGTGATCTGAATTTGGCTTCTGCTTTTTTTTTTGCTCCTTGATTTTAAAAAACAACAACAACTCACAGAGTGATCATTGGACATATATCTACACTGATTATTAGGGTCAGCTTTGAAGTTATCTGCAAGGACTCTTAGGTACATATTAAACTTTTTACCCACTTTACAGATATGTACACAATACTCCTCATCAAAGTGGAGCTTTAATACGGTTTTATCGCAGATGCCTTTTCTCTCCTCTGGACAGGAACGGAACCAAGAGGGCGTTGGAAAGGCGATGCTGACAGACTCCTTGTGCTAAATGCTACCACAGGGAGATAAGTTCAACACACCTGACACAGGATGGCATGGGAGTCAAGGATGGCCTATGGTCTGTCCCTCAGTACATTGACCGTCTGAGACCAGTCTGGATGGCTGATGATTATTGTGAGCCCACCTACAGGTCTCTGAGCCCGATCCTATTCTAACCCCAGGAAGGAAGAGAGGTTTTCCTTCTCTGGTTGGAATAGGATTGCTGGTGAGGGGAGGACATCTAAATAGACTTTGTGGGCACACAGGAGAGAGAAGCTTCTGTCCAAGGAAGGAGTTCTCCTTTCAGCCCTTGCAAAGGCTAAATGCCCAATAATAGAGGAAAATAAATGATGAGAGGAGAGTAGGGGGAGGATATGATCCTTAATGTGATTGTTTTTCCCTGGATGGCTCAGGTAGCTCCTATATCTGGGACATTAGGCGTATACTGCACTACTGTTTACACTGTAGTGACTTTTCTAAGGATGCTTTGCATCACTACTGTTCAGTAGTGAACCTTGATCAGCTAAGGTGAGCAGGAGTCGGGCTGTAGCCTAGTGCACAAACACAAAAACAAATAGGAAACCTATTCACTGCCAGTGTGATAGTTACTCACCTTAATATTAGACACAAATTCCTTGTACTTGTCTCATTAGGTAAAATAAATTTAAAACCATTTGTAATATGACAGCAAGAATAATGAATCAAATTATGCATAATTTTTAATTCAAATGACTGTTCTTGCATTTTGAAAAAAATAGGAAGTAAGGATTTAAAGAAAGTACCACAATGATGAATCACACCAGTTTGGGACGTGATCACAAAAATTGAACCGCAATTTGGTAAAAGATCTTCCCATATTTGTCTTTGTAAGATTAATCACAAACAAGTGTTTTACATGGCCAGTCGTGTCACTTTCAAGGTGGAGAAGCCGAGTCACAGACAAGTGAGATTTGGGGTTTCAATGCGTAATTACTGGAGATGCCAAGGGAACTAGTGCCTAACTTTCTAAAGGTACAGATAAGACACGAGCTTGTGGAGTCAGCCCAGACACAGTGGTACTGTTTGGAGCTCAGACCCACTTGCTGTCTTTGGGCTAGCAAATGTGTCTAGCCCTTGAACAGCATGTGCAAGTTTGCGTATAGGAAATCCTCCGAGATTGCCTATAGAGCACAGGCATCAAATAGGATCAGCTGCAAACCCTTAGTTATCAAGTTGTGTGTGCCTTTTTGGTACCTCTGCAACTACACATCGACATATGGCATGGAAAGCCTTAACCATGCACACAGACTACTGAGCGTGGCTGAGTTTACCAAAGAGTATCACAGCTCCAAAACGGAAATTACTTGGAAAATGCTCTCCTGGATTCTCTCCAAATAATTAGACAAAATAATTGACATTTTTCAGGGAGCTTGTTCTGTTAATTTATTTCTAAGGGTGATAAACAATATTAGTATGATTGGATAAAAACTAAGAAATAGAGGAATTTAAGTATTGCAGAATCACAGAACAGCTGAGGTTGGAAGGCACCCGTGGAGATTGTTGAGTGCAACCCTCTGGTTAAAGAACGGTGAGCTAGAACAGGTTGTTCATGACTGTGTCATGACTTGCTGTTTGAATACCTCCAAGGATGGAGACTTCACACCTTCTCAGCGCAGCCTATGCTGGTGTTCCACCACTCTCATGATTGAAAAGTTTTGTCCTATGTTAAAATCGAATTTTCCATGTTTCAGTTTGTGCCCATTGCCTCATGTTCAATGTGTGTTAACACTGGGAAGAGCCTGGGTCTGTCTTCTTCATTGATTCTCTCCCATCAGGTATTTATCCACATGGATAAGATTCCCTTAATCAAATTTCTGGCCATGCACTGGACTCAGTCCTGTATGTTCAAGCCTGTCTTGCACTGGGGAGTCCAGGACCAGATCCAGCATTCCAGATGTGTCTCACCAGTGCTGAGTACGTAGTAGGTAACCATCTTAAAAATCAGGTTCATCAAAACATCTCTGCAGTTCACAAAGATAGGATACATTTTAATAAACATTAAACCCCCATATTTATAATTATAAATAATTAAATTTATTTTTGCAACATTATATGTTTGGAATAAATACTTTGAGGTTATTTATGTCAGAAGTAAATCTTATACTGAATACCATTATATTATTATCATGAAACTGAAAGGTCAATGTTGTATCGCCGATCTTTTTGCATAAACAGGAATTTAAATATAAGTCCACTTAAAATTTAGTACAAAAAGTTACCACTGGGAAAGGAAAGCAGAGCAAAAAGAAAGCAAAACTTCTACATGATTTCCTAAATGTTGTTAAATCTCTGAATGATATTTGTCTGAATCATGGTCAATCAATTTCACAGCAGATGGTCCCTGACAATTTACATCCTGTTACCAACAGTATCTCCAAAAACATTCAGTCTTCTGTATTCTACAAAATCTAGCACACAGAGATAGTTGCTACAAAATCCTTAGGTATCGTCTCTCTTTTGGCATGTATAACATTTTTGAGACCACAGGGCACGAATTTACAATGGAAGTTCATGATCTTTCTGTACTATGGAACAAACTAATTCCAGTAAGTGTTTGTCTACACTAAAGGACCATGATATACTGCAAGTAACATCATAAATAACAGAAAGCTGGGAAACTAGTGTCAAGACGGTTTCATTTTAGCCAGGAGTAGATCAATGTACTTAGCATTTTAATCTTGATCAAAAGACAAGACATCAGATTTTACTGGTTTTCACCAGGTCAGAAGAGTAGAGGGTTCTGATTATTGACCAGATAAAGGAGGTACGCTTCGTACCACTGTAAACCACAGGAAGATAGATAACTAATCTCCACATTAGAACTGAACGCAGTTTTTCTGAGTATCTATACAGTATCAGGCAACTCACATCCTCAAGCAACACAGTCTACTCACGTAGCTGAGGAAGACTCAGGCATATTCCTAGTTAGCTTCCTGCTAACGAGAAGTTAAAGAGATCTCTCCAACATTATATGTCATTGTGGAGCTTAAAACAGAAGGTAGATAGGTAGGGACTGATAACTTAACCAAGAGATTCCCAAGCAGTGCCTGGAATTTTTCTAAGAGGGAGCCTTGCCTTACAGGTATAAAAACCTGATACTCACCTTTATCCTAAGGTAAAAGAGCAACCAGATGAAATGACCATGTGTAATGGGCATAATGGTGCTGATGTAAGTAACTGCAATTTCCTGGAAAGAAGCTACTAATCATATCTTGGAAATATTATGAGACATGAGACACTATAGCACACCCTTAATACTGAAAAGCCTTTCATACACACTTGTTCAGAAAAGGGCATTCAAAGGTAAATAAAAGCTATCTTAGACAAGTCTATTCATTGCTGGAGATCTAGTGTCATTCATATCCTTTAAGTAAACAAAATGAGAGATTATTAATCTTCAATTAAGCACTGCCAGATATATTATAATTATGTGGAAGAAATACCATACAAGATGAATTGTTAAACTGCTAATAGAAACAGTGGATAAAGAAAAATTATTTAATATAGAGTATTATGAAATTACAGATGGTTCAGTCAGTAATAATAGGCATGAGAAAGCAGAGATGGTCAGATGCTACCTAAAAGGACAAGCTTCTCTTACCCTCCCCAATAAAAGAAAGAGATCAAGCATAGGGCACAAACGTCTATGTGCATTTTGAATCATTATTTTCCAACATCTGTCTGTGTGTGGCATATTCAATTCATTGTACAAGAATTTTAGAAGTTCTATAAAAACAAGACATGAATATAAATCCCCAACTGTATACTCTGTAATCAAACTGCTCTGACTTGGAGCAATAGTGATATGATTTTGCCAATATTTCTTTGTCAGTGAGACATAGACAGATGTGCATTCAGCAAACAGCTGTGTCAGTGGCATGTAAGACTGCTCAGGATCTTTTCTGCAGCTGTTCACAACCCTCCTCCTGCTGCATCGCATCTGCCAGCAGAGCTGCTCCCAGCTCATCCCACTGGATTTAACAAAGGTCTGTACTTTTATTCTCTGCGCATCGGACTCTTTTGGCATGTTGCTGTGGTTTAGCCCTAGCCAGCAACTAGGACTACCCCAGTAGGGTAGGGAGACGAGGGACAAAAGGAGGGGAAAGTAAAAAAACTTGTAGGTTGAGATAAAGACTCCTTAATAGAACAGTAGTGGAAAAGGAAAATAATAATAATAATGGTAAAAGAATATACAAAATAAAATGATACAACACAATTTGCTCTCACAACCCAGTGATCGGTTGCCCAGCCCATCCCGAGCAATGATCATGGATTCTTGCGCCTCAACCAACCCCCATTTATGTACTGAGTATGACGTCTATGGTATGGAATATTCTTTTGGCCAGCTTGTCCTGTCTATGCTCCCCCTCAGCTTCTATGAGAAGCTCAAAAAGTCCTTGACTAATGTAAACATCACTTAGCAACAACTAAAATAATATGTGTTATCAACATTCTTTTCATATTAAATCCAAACCAAAGAAAATTAACTCTATCCTAGCTGAAATATCCCTGCCAGCAATTCTGTTGTCACATATAAAGTATCAATGGGACAGGGAAGAGGTGAGAGGCAGATGAGGCAGGTACTTCAGACTTCACTAGACACAATTGCAACATAAGGAGATATCTGTCCAGCATGCCTTACCTGCCCTTTGTTGACAAGCCCTGAGCTTCATCTTTGCACAAGTGTGACAGCCCTTTGCCTGAGAGCAAGACAGTGAAATAGGTCACTTTATTGAGAACTGAGCTAAATAATCAGGGTAGTTATGAAGCCTTCTCTTCTCCATGAAAATAATACACTGAACAGAGATGGCCAACAGCTAGGATTTCTGTTCTGCAGAATACCCTGAGACTTTAGACAAGTATCTTGAAGAAAAATCACATAACTGAAATTTTTCAATATCCCCAAGAAAGACACACCCTGAAATGTTTAAGTTTTGTCAGGGTTTCTGTCTTTTCAAAGTATTTCCTAGGCCCCCAGTCAGCCTTGCAGATTTCAGATGGGCAGTCCAAGGCAGCCCTGAAGCAGTTTCAGCAGGGAGGCGGGGGGGAAGATGGATCCCAGGCCTTCATGTTGCTAAGGAGCTGGAGCAACTGGAAGCCATCAGGTTCCTCATCTTCATGGAGGTCCCTCCAGGCTCTGGGCATCGTAAGCCACCTTGACTAAAGTGGGGGGGTGTCCCCAGCAACCTTCTCTCCTTAATTCACAGTGGTTCACACCCTGAGGGAAGTTCTCTGACCTAGTGTTGATGCTTAATTTGTAGATGACCACCTCAAAACAGCTTCCTTCTTCATAATTAAAGAGAGAAACAGCACATTGTGGTGTGATGCATCTCACCATAGCGTATGCAGACACACTGTAAGATTCTATGATTCTGTGTATTGTGCCCTAAAAGTGCCTATTTCTCTCCGTTGACTGGAAGGAGAACCTAGAGCATTCAGACATATTAATCATGTAAGATGACTCACGCTACACATCTAGAAGAAGCTAAAATGTAGATGGGACAAATCTATTGTTGCATTAACACTCAATGAAGTAAAGATTTTTATTTTTTTTTCTGAAATGAGGCAAAGAGCCTACTTCACTTCTCTCCCCAACCACCAGGCTCTAGAATAACATCTCGTTGCTTTCTTTGTGGCCTGTACAGCTGATATACTTTTCTGGTGTGTGACATAACTTCTGGGAGGTGAGTACACAGGCTGGGAACACAGGTTTTACTGTCACCAATAAGTGCTCTTTTTACTTTGGTATTCCATATACGAGGTTGCATAAAAATGCTCATAGACCACAGGAGGCCCTTAACATGGCCACATGTCCCTTTGCAAGGGAGCTGGTAGTCACCCCCTTAAGAGAGGCTAACACATCCCATTCTAGCTAGACTCTCATCGCTTTTTAAAGCTGCTCTAATTCATCCCTGCAGTTTGCAGAAAAACTTTTAAAATTCAGCAGGGAGAAAGCCCTCAGGCTAAAGAAGTACTTCATCCCATCAAATTCTGTTTCACTTTGGCTGAGTTATAAACTGTTAAAAACCACAAGCTCTCCACTAAAAATTGAAATCCTCAAGAAAAAATATTGCTGGCAAAGTGCCAAAACGAGTTTAAAAAAGAAGGAAGAGGATTTACACCTTGGTTTATTGCACTGCCAAGCAGCACCAGTGAGTTCTGGAAGATCCTAGAGAATGTGAGACTGAGCCGGCTCTGGTTGATCTGGCCATACTTCTTGCACCTATACACAGTCCCATCAGATCCTGGCACATAAAGCAAAATTTGCTCCGTCCAACAGGGTCAGGCACCTTCAACCAGCCTCTAAAGATATGGCATCGCACACCAGCTGTCCATCTCCTGTCTGGGATGACAGTCTTCTCTGGCCAACAGTCAATGCAGCAACTGGAGTGCTGGACCACTGGGCCAGCAAGGCTGTAAGTCCCACATGATAACCTGCTCCTGAGGAGGAGATTACTAAGGTTATAGAGACAAAGATTTACTTCAAGCTTTTTCCTTAAAAGAAAAAAGTTAAATTTATAACTGCCTGAATAATCTTGGTTCTCTGATTAATTCTCCATATCCATCATGATACAGTCTACTTCTATTCCTCTGTGCTATTTTCTCCCCTGTTGTGATCCGATTCATCCCACACAGTGTAACGATATTCCTTGCAGAGGGGAGAGAATGGTGGTTGCACATGCAACCATGATGCGATTTTTCCTTCATTTTTGTGGCCTTGTAATGCTGATCAGGTTTTTTCCCACATACGACATATGGGAAATATTGGTAAACTGATGTGGATTTGATAACTATTCTTTTTTACTTTCTGACCTTTTTTCTAACTTCCTGTTTGTGATGATGCCACAGAGCTATTTTGTTTAATTTAGTTTTGTCTATAAACTTCATTTCGGTCAGAAAACCTATTGTGTGATTTAATAAATACCCCTATCACCATAAAAATGTTATTATTACTACATTTTTCTCTCTACTAGCAGACGTAGAATTGTTGCAGCTATCCTAGGTGATGAGCTAACAGAATTTATATCGTGAGATCACTCCCCTCTCTCAGATTTTACTGATGGAAATTTTTACCTGACAAAAATAGTTGCTTTAAAAAAAAAAAAAAAAATCACCCATCACATTTAGGGCTTATAATTCCCTGCCTTTGTTCCTAAGTATGTCTTTTTTAAACACCTTCACCAGCTTCACTGCTTATAATCAAATATTTGCAGGCAGTAAAGTTTTCTGTTAGTCAGCACATACACAAGTTGAAAACATTTATCTCCCCTAATTTTCTCTCCCAAGTATCAGGCATTTTGACAGTGATGTTGCAGGGGCTCAGACACTGCTGGGTCCTGATGAACGATCAATCTGAGCTGTATAATTTGGTTTCAGAGCATACAGAAATCTGAATTAATCTACAGCTGATTACCACTGCAACAGGCTGCAACTGTTAAAAATGTAAAGGCAGATACAAGATTATTACAGCCAATTTAAGATGGTTAGTGAGCCGTTATTTTATGAGAATTTTTTTCCCCCGTTGTTTCTTTATTTGAGTGAAAGGAAGACTGAATCAATCAGCAATGAAACCTGGCCAGACCAACACAGTCATGTAACCATTGATTAAATACTGGTTTCAGAATAGAATTCAGCATCGTAAAATGTATCTTTTTAATGAAAATAACCACAGAGCCTCCAAAATGGAAATCTGTGTCTTTCTAATACTGCTCTGAAATACACACTTGAAATTAAAAAGTCCTAGACAAGACTTCATGTTTGAGAACCTTTAGGACATTGTATGGCATTTAGATGTATAACATCCCCTTCACTTACAGCTCAGGTAGATTCTAGAAAGGTCAATGAATGCTTATATAAAGATCAACAGTTGCCCTACGTAGATTCTAGAACATTTTATTGCAAAGATTCAGTACGTAGCGTGTGCAAGGTAGAGCTTTGAACCTGGGAATAAGTCCTCTTACTTGTAGAAACTAGAGGTCCTTGGCAGACAGGCTCTGTACACTGGGTGTCAGACCGTCCTTTGCTGATGAGGAACTTGGAGCTAGGAAAAGAGATGGGCTCCCTTCACATTCAACATCAAAGCAAAGCGTTTCAGAGAGAACTGGGATGGAAGATGTCATGAAGAATAAAAGAGTTGGAAACTGCCTCAGTATCTTGCTAGCAAATCAAGAAACCCGTCAAAGAGTTGGGAAGAGCTGAAGGAAATGTTGCACCACAGGGACTTTGTACAACTGGAGCAGAACTATTTTTGCCTGCAGACGGCTCTCATTCCCCCAAGCCACACTGGTGTCTGAGGGGAGGGCCTGTGGACAGGATCTCAGGCATCAGTTTACATCAACAGAGCACACTTAAAACCAAAGGATGTAAAATTTCCTCATAAATTGTTTACAAAAATTATTCCACCTGCCATAGCAATGCAAAGGCAAAGAACCACAGCTGGGATTACACTACACATGGTACATTTTAAAATCTGAAGAGGACTTTACCCAAAATGTTTATCAAAGCAGAGCTAACTACTGGCTATATCACAAGAAGTGTTTATTAGCCCAACACTTTGTGGGCTGGAGTGACTGATTATATCCAAGTGACAATCTGCGTGTAATTGATTTAGAAGTAGTTGATACGTACATCTGCATGTGGCTGATGATAGAGTAGAGATCATGACAATAGCATTTTATTAACAAATCAAGACACAGTCCTTAAGATGAAACAGAGGAACGAGCATTCCTGGAATGAGTACAGAAATGACTTTTCATGGTTCAGTAGAGAAAGCAATAGTTCCCATAAGACTTACTGTACTTTACAGAGACACGTTTTTCTCAATTGCTTGGAAGCATATAAATAATCATCATAATTCCTAACGTGAGACAAAAAAAAAATCCTTTGAAACATTTCTTCCTAAAAAAAGAAAAAGACCACTACAGCACTTTACCATACATTACACATGATTTTTTAATGCAAATCACTCTAGTTTGACAGCAAAATGAATAGCATTATTCCAAGATTTCCAATAGCTAAAATGTTTTCTCTTCTTAAGACAACAGCTTCAGGCATCATTCACAAAATATTAAGTTCCCTTTCAATTGAGAGAGACTTTAAAATCAATGTAGAAAATGACAAACTTTTTTTCTGTAGCCACTGATTATGCAAACCATGGAGACACAAAAATGTTTTTGATAAACTGATACTGCTTGGTGAATAATCCATTATTTTCAAGACACCAATAAAGCTGTAAGAAATGTTTGAAAATGTAAAGTGTGTACTATGGTCAATTTGCGTGAATTTGGCAATGCATCATTTGTGACAACACATCACTGCAATGCTAATGGTGACTTTGGGATACGCCTTTCTACCCACAGATAAATGGAGAGGGATAATGAATAGCTGCTTCTTGCTAATTGTCTTTGTCTAGATAATACAGCAAAGCATTCCAAAGTTAAATCAACAGATAAACTTGGGGGCTGCATAGTAATAATTTTGATAATTTTTCTGTATCTTCCAGGTTTCAAAATTACTGAAGATCCTAAATTCTGTCAGTCTGAAGCCAGGGGGTAGGGTAGCCTGCATCACGGCTCTTTCCACATCGCGTGATTGAAAGATTCTTGAAATGCTTTTCTGTTATGAGAAGTTCCTACAGAATGATTGAGAAATCCCCACTGAAACTTTGAAGTTCTTTAAAAATGATAAATTTTGGAGAGATGGAGATATTTTTGGAGACTTATTTCTCTAATAAGTGGAAGACTTTTTACAACCCTCTCAAAATTAGTTTGTTGGTCAAGAATGCCATTCTTACGTAAAAGCATGACATGACAAAGCAGGTAAGAGTGGACATTATTCAGAGACATAATATTCATACGAATTTCTGTTTGAATTGAGGAACAACAATAATTTAATTTGATCTAGCTCCCTTTTAAAAAAAAAAATAGATTCACTTTTTAAGGAAATCGTAAGCATTACTGAAAGGTTGAAACCTGACAAAAGGCTAAATCACAAAACATGTATGTATAAAAATTTTGTGTACTGAGCAATTCAATAAGCTATTTATGCTTATTTCAGGAGTTTTATATTAGGAAATAGGTAATATTCTACCTTAAAACCTTGGTTATTTCAGTTTATTAAACCATACGGATTAAGAATCATTACTATGTCCAGTCTTAACTCACATGCAACCCTGGAAATAGTATTTTCTTCATTAAAAAAAGACTGAGAAAATTGCAGAATCCTCCTAAGATATGTGAAAAATACATGACTTGCTAAAGGAAAATAGTATTTCTGTAAGGTTTCTTTAAATAATAAATTACCCTTGTTTTTCATGCCATCTCTCCTTATTTCCCTCAAAGGTGGTAGTTGGTATATACTGGAACCCTGCATAATTGTTATTGAAAGGACAGAGAGTAAAGAAATGGTGTTTATCTATTGCACCTGCCCTCAAATCCCCAGGACTAGGCAGATAATACCCAACAGCAGTCTGGTTGAGTTGAAGTTTTCAACAAGCGCAACGAGGCCAAGGATGGTGACCAAATAAAAGTGTTCTACTCTGTGCCCATCTGTGCCATCCTGTGTAATTCCCTAACCTCCAAAAACCATTACTCAAGTTTGTTTGTATCTGAAGTTGTTTACTGAGACCCTCAAATCCTATTTCATTTGTTTAGCCCTCTGACAGGATTTCTGCATTCGCAATATCAAACGGAACTTGACACTATTGCTTCTATTTTCCTTAAAGGAAAACCCACTCTCTTATCATCTGGGTTTCTCTGCATCCCTGCCAGTCGTACTTATTTTTTTCTCTCTTTTCAAAAGCTGAGGTGTAAATCTAAGTTTTGCAAGCAATAGCAATTTCCTTGCTTGATTTAAAGATTTAAGTGTGTGAAGGCAAATTGAGTAGAGGCATCTACCTGTCGTTCAGTTTAGTGGCCAGCCCAGCCCAAACCACAACAGATATATTCTTGTAAATACAACAGATACTGACATGTGTGTAGAGTCCTAAATATGTAAAATTTAAGTAAGCTGGGACTGTGGATATGATATGGAGGATAGAGATGAAGAATCAGGATTGCCGAGGTCATCAAGTGGTGATGTTGGCTTTTTGGAACAGATCACTGTACTGAAACGTCTCAGCCACTGCCCCCATGAGACCTAACTTATCAGTGTGAACCTCCCAGTGTGCCTCTTCCTTTCATAGTACTGATCAGATGAATCAAATTCAAATGAACGAATCAAGGTTGAGGCTGAAAAAGACTAAAGACAGTGGTTAGTAGAGCAGGGTAACAAACTGGTGACAGGACTTCAAAGTGATGGATAGCAATGCAACAGATCTGTGTTGCTGTATATACAATCAGCTTTATTTGTTATAGAGAGAATATTTTTATTGTGCAAGACTACTCATGCACATAACATTCCCTTTCTCTCAGTATGTTCTCAGGGAACCTTTGTTTGCAGGCAATTACTGCTTTTATATTAGATCTACTAGAAGGGAGGTAGGCCTAACTGAGGGTGATGTTGTAGTAGTGGTGCCTACTATTTAATACTACTTTAATACTAAGTAGTATTAAGGCCTTGATAAATATGCAGTGGAGGACCTGCAACCCTAGTGGCTGGCAGTCCTGTTCCTGGGGCAGAAATGAAGGAACTGCTGGTGTATCCATGTGTGAGCTGTACTACTTTGCTGCCTAGCTCAGCACTTTGCACTAGTTCACAGGGCTGAAGATTCGCTGTGCTTCAGGAGCCAATCCACAAGAAGAGTAGGTTTTTCTGGAAGTAGGAAGTCCTTAAATCTGAATGCACAGACCTATGAAAGCCTTTAGCAGTTACCATAAGCCTCTCTCACCTAGCAAGTGTTCTGACCACTAGGTATGTACATCTGGTCTCTTCTAGAAAGAATGCCAGTCTGCGGGTGTGGGTCCAAAGAAATTCCTGCTGGGCCAAGCACTTTCCAAATCAGGCAGGGTTTGAGGGAATCTAAAGTTTAAACGTAACTACCTTCAGACCCATTCCTTTTTTTTTTGGTGATGTCTGCTGTTTCCTTGCTCCCATTCCCAAGTTCTGACCCAATGCACGGGAAACAGGACAAGTGATCTAGATGCAATTCAGCTGGGGGAGCACCATCGTGCAGTGCCAGTATACTCCAACAGGGTAGTTCTAGATGAAGTTACCAGATCTCAAGAGCTGGTGAACTAAGCACAGAAGACTTTCCCTGCCTGAAAAGGATCTGAAAATATTATGCTAAGTGAGGCACTGAAAAAATGAGGACAACAAGAAAATCTTGTATGGGCACAAGTAAATGACACAGAACTGCTGTTTTTGTTCACTAGGACTTCAATTAATTGCCTCTGTGCAACCATTTATTATCACTTAAAATAGTCTGGTATATCCAAGGTATCCACATAGGACTGGTAGATAGGGCATCAGATCTGCAGCTGGAGATAAGCCAAGATATCCTAGGGCATCCTTACTGGCAGTTGACCTATGTGTGGGCTACTTCTTCGAGTCCCTGGTCAGTATAGTCAGTGGAGACTACAGGGAAATTCAGCTGACCAAACACAGGTGTCTGTTAGGGAGAGACGATTAGGTTTTCAGATCATATCGACTACAAGGATGGAGCACAAAGGTAGCGTAGGATGGGGCACATGTTAAACACCCAAATGTAGGTACCTACGTTCTCAAGCTACATGCCACACCAGGAGGTCCAGCCAAGCATCTCATCACTAGCACAGCTGCTGTCGTATTTGTTGGGCTCTGACAGATACTATTCTTGAGAAACCATGAGTTTGCACTTGTTGACCACCTACCACTCACTCATGATCACACATAGCTTAAGCTGTACCTAGGCTAGCCGTCCCAGTTTTGATGGGGTTGTTTCAGTAAGCTAGTTTCTTTCTGGTTCTTAGATATCCATTTCATAAAGTTGTCTATCCTACTCTTTTTCATTATTACCGTCAGTAACTTGTTCACTAAGATGCCAGTTTCTCAATTAGAAATACTGTCTCTACAGTCAACAATTTTTTGAAGAAAACCTATTATTTATTTCTCTCTGAAAGCATCCTTGTTAGCTTTTCATTGCATATGGGGAAAAAGAGGAGCTTTTAAGTTGTCAGATTCCATACAAGGTACCGACAGTTAATGGAGTGTGAAATGTGCAGGCACAAAAGCAAACTATTGTTAATAGAAAATGGCTCCTAAACACGCGTGCTTGTTTTGCTAGCACTTGGTTGGGAAAAATGTGCATTCATTTTAACTAGCTGTGCACAAAATCACCTGTTTCTGTGCAATAATCTTTTAATCATTGTTTACACCAATTGAGCTTTATAGTTGCCAGTAACACTATCATATTATTACCATAGACACTGTAATGGCCACACAGCTGCAGCAAGAAGAGGAGAAAGGAGCAACTTCTGTTGTAGGAAATCGAGTAAAAACAAAGAATAGGATAACTTTCATTCATTCTCTCCTCTCTCCCTCCTCCTTCTGCCTCTCACACACGTTAGCACACTCCTTGTATATATACATAAGCATACAAGTATATATTTCTCAGGAATAAAAATAAATAAAAGAAAGGACCTGACCTTGGATTTCAAATTTTAGTTCCTCCTAAGGTGTTAGCAAATGTCTTTCATCTAACAGCAATACTCCAGTGCTGACTGCTCAGGATAGAGTCCAGTGCTGTGTGTTGGGTCCTGGGAGAATGTCCAAAGTGGTGTGGGGAGGCTTTTCTGCCTGCCTCTCTGCAAATGCCACTGAGTCTAGCAAAACTGGCAAGAAAAGCAAGTAGCACCCTTTAATCGTCCTTTATGAGAGGCTTAACTTGATGACAGCCTCACGGTAGCAGGGTTTCCATCAGACTGTACTTTTTCTGGTACTCCTCCTCTTCTTTTAGCTGGGCTTTAGTTAGTGAGACCCCTGACAGACAGCAACTTCATCATCCAAATCCTTGACAGAGCAAGCTCCCCAGGAAGAATTCAGGTATATGCACGGAGGAAAGTCATTAAGAACTGAGATTTCAAAGCTCTCTTACTTCATATATGCAGTGAAGAATTTTCTATTTGCAGTTGGGTTTTCCCCCCCCCCCACAGAAAAACTAGAAGGAAAATGAGAAATTCATTCTCAAAAACTGACAGTAAAGATATCTCGGACTTACCCAGGTACCTAGAGAGGCAGAGAGCAGGTCTGTGACTTCACTTCAAGTTAAGGACTGATTCTGTTTAACACACGTTTTCTTGTGCAGCCATGTTTTGGAAAAAACAATACCTCCCAGGCCTTGGGATGTATGTCACTGTCTGTGTATGCTTCATTTGAATTTAAAGAGTTGTTTCCTTTAAAGATCCTAGTTGGTTGTACCCCTTAATGATAATCTGGGAAACGATGCTCAGCTGAAGATCAATTAAGAGGTAAGACAAAGGACAACAGACAGTCAAGAAAGCAATGGTGTAGGCCAACAGCCTGTAGCTGATGTGAGAAACCCAGTTATTATCCAACATCAACAGCAATGTTACTATTCTCAACCTCACCCTCAAAAGGAAAACAAAGAGAAGAGTACCTGCCATAGCATGATTTACCATTCCCTAAACAAGACAGTAGAGGAGGAAAAAAAGGAATGTAAAAGTTGGCAGAGGAAAAGCAGCTGCTGAGGTAAGCGCTACCAGCCTCAAAGGAAAAAACGAAAAAATTATAAAAGTGATCAGCACAAAGAACCTGTGATACCTGGAACAGAGCACTGAATACACGCACAGCCTGTGGCTCTCTACCCATGTACCCCTTGGCACCTTTTGTACCCCAAGTACCTTCTGCTCCTTGGACAACAGAGTGGTCAGGTGACATTAAAAAGGACTATGTATCACTGCTTAGTTTTGTACAATTTTGTTTGTTCCCAGTAAGTTTCTCTATTAGACTTGTACCATCCTTACCTTCCCTGCCAACTGATTGCTTGCTGTCTGGGTTTATCCCTTCAGCTACAGCGGTGGCAGTGAAGCAGAGGGACTAGGAGAGGAATGGCTTAGGTGATGGAAGAGTTTCTTTCTAAAAGGAAAAGTTGTAGGTGAGAAAATAGTAATAGTAAGACAGTGTTCAGGCAGTGGAGTGTAGTTTTAAGTGCAAATTAAAGCTCAGAAGAAAGTGTAACTCTGAAAGTGGGCTTGATGCTAGGCTTGACGCCAATTAAATAGAAATGCAGCCTGAAACTCTCTGCAGAAGAAACAACAGTTCCACAGCTCTGTCACAGAAGTCTGTTTCCTTCACTGGAAGATGCCTTTCTCATTAAAAAAGTCACATAGTCTTGTTCTTGTCTCAAAATAACTCAGAATTTTCTTCCTTTGGTCATGACTGTTCAGTTCCTTGTCATGGCAGGAAACCGAGTTAAACTGATGAGTCGCAGTTCTAGTTTTCTGGAATCAGTTTGAGGTTCATGCAAGATCATCAAGGAGAAAGACACAGAGCTCCATATGGGAAACAGGGTATTAGCATTGACTCTGTATGTGATATCCCCTCTTCCTCACACCTATCCCAAAATAGCACAGAAACAAGGCAAGAACACTGCCAGTACCTACTACTGTTGAACTGAAGACTTTGATTTTTCAAGTAATTTACAGATGATTGAAATGCTGTTAACAGCTCCAAAATCCAGTCTCCAAAATCATCGCTGCCGCTTTTGACCGTACGTGTCCTAAATATAACTTGTTTTCTTCTATGAGAAGTATGATTAGGAGACTTGGTGAGCCTTATATTTTTAAAATTGACTCCAGAATTATTTCCCTCTGTTTGCTGCTTTGCAGCTTTTCAAGTTTCCTGTGGCATGAATCCCCATTCCCAGGCTAAGGATTTTGTTATAGCTTTGCCTTTTAAGATCCTGACTGGAGGTTGCACGAGGATAGATATCCATGTAGACTAGGGAGCAGCTTGTAACCAGACCACTTGTTGGTTGGTACCTCTAGGCTGTACCTCTGCTAGCTGTCACTGTCTCTGCTAACAGAGGAAAGACATTACAGAAAAAGAAAAAAAAATGCATCTGAAGGTTATAGTAGATTAGAAGCTGAATGTGAGGCAAGAACATGCTGCTGCAAGAAACTTTAATGCAATTGTGGGATGTACAAACAGAGGTTTCCTAAGTGGCAAAGAATGTAATTTTTCTCCCCGCTCAGGACTATTGAGAACCTGTGTGGAATACAAAAATGTAAAAATAATGGGAAAATCCCAGAAGAGAGTAACACTGTTTCTGAGAGCTTTAGAAAACAGACTGATGAGAAAAGGTTGTCAAGAATTTTCTTTCTTCCATCTAGAATAAAGAGACTTGAAGAAGGACATGACAACATACCTTTCAATAATGAAAATGCTATTAAAAGAGAAACAGGGGCTCAAATGTTTTCCGTATCTACCAGGTGTCTTCCAATATAAACAGAGTTTTCATAAAGAGGACTGAAATCAACGGTTTAATTTTGCACCAGGTGTGGAACAGAAAGCTCTCTGCCACAAGAGATAAATAATCCAAATATAAGGAAAATAAAAACTTCTAAAGGTAGTGATATGTAGAAAGATGGATCTTAGAAATACTTGGCACTTTTAACATGGCTACAAGCAATGCCAAGGACATCCACTTATCCTTCCCCAGAGAAGGGAGATATCTAAAAGGAATTCCTCAAGTGCCTTCCAGGATTAATAATTTCCGTAACTAGTAAACTCATAAATGTGCACACAGAAATCCTATACAGTCTACTTCCAGAGTCTCCCTCCAAGCTGACCCAACACGGAAACAGCACTTCAATGCAAAATAATGTTACTGTCATCACCAGAGGCTCCTAGAGAGATTTCATTCATCAAATATCTGTTGGTATTAGCTGCCAAGTAGACAGCTGTCCTAGTAGTGAAGTCCTCCCTTTCATGGTTCCTCTCCTGTTATTGGTAATGTTTCCTGCTAGTCTAGTACAGATTGTCTATAATCACTGTTCTCCCTCCATTTCTGCTTATAACAATTTGCTGTCTTCATAGAATTCAAGCACCTTTTGTTTTATTTTATACTGTATATAATATAAATATACGATCACTATAAGCCATATGTTAAGCTGATTTTTACAATGGAACAGCTGTCTTGGATTTAGTGGGATGGTTAAAAGAGCTCTCAAGAGCATTTGCTCTAAAATCACTGGAGCAGATTTGCATTCCTCTGACAGAGTCCCCAGCGAAGGCTCAGCAAGCACATGCCTACGCATGATGTGATACGACCCAGGCGTTGAGGAGAGCGGGATGGACATCTGAACAGCAAGGTGCTGTTTCGGCCACTGAGACTTTACTGAAATGAAATGCTTTTTAAGCAGGAGGTGTTGATTGCTGCTTCAGTCCCAGCCTAGATTTTAACAAAAGGTGGGCCACAAAATTGTCTCACGTGCACGGTGTTTTCTCTGCCTTAGCCTTCTGACTGAAAATAAGATGAAATGGAAAAATATTGTGTAATGTGCTCCTAATGCTTTATCCTGTCAAACCGTGGTACCCAAGCTCAGCTGAGATCTGCAGTCATCATCTTGAAACCCCTTATCACCTATAGTGTTCGCATACAAATTATATTCCCTCCAAAGTCCCATAAATCCTAATTAGCTTTAACTCTGATGCCTTAGAGTCTCTGATTAAGGAGATCATGGTATCTCAGTTTGCAGCAGGATCCCTCCAGAGTACAGTACTGCATTTGAAGCATAGTGTGATACAAAATTAATAACCTACAAGCATCACATTCAGAACTGATATCTTTAATTAATAAAATGCCTGTTGTTCCAATTGGAAGTTCATAATAAAGAATAGGACAGATAAAAGGACAACATTTACAAGAGGAGACTGCCAATTTAGCAATGCCGTTCTTGTAACTGCCTCTAAGAAATATTCATATCACAAATGTATTTTATACCAGTGTCATTTACCAGAGAGCAATTTGGGAGCTTGCACCTGAACTACACCCTTACTGGTTTGTAACTGGAAGAGTGCTGAAGGGCTTGTTGCCTGTATGAAATGTTGCCTGCAACCAGGGAGCCCACTTTCCCTTGGGTTATTGTTGTGTCTTCCTATATCGAATGATTCCTTAAAGGACACAAAAGCCAGCTGCTTCTCACACTCTGCGATTCTTTCCTTTGAAGTTCTTCCCTTCTGTTCTAGGCTTGTCCTTTATACCCCCAGCCCTTATGGCATGGCTATCAATTTGCTTTTTATTTCCTGCCTGCAAACCCACACTCCTTGTTCCTTTTTTGCACATATGCGGGCTTACTCTGTTCTTCAGATATGCTTTTTGAGTGCTACCTTGGAAATTCGATTTGAGCTTCCCTGACTTAACCCCAGTTTCACTTCACTCACTGACCGCATATTCCCAAACAGTTTTTGCAGCATTACAGTGCCCTGCCTATCTTCTTACCTCAAAGAGAGACCTATCTGGTGTCAGCAAGAATAGCATCTATTTCCACTAATGTACCGTAAAGCGAGACCTCTTGCCACATCTGCCTGCGCTGAGGCAAACACTTCAGAATGATTCTGTCTTCTTGCAGACATGTGGAGTGCCATATACACAAATAATGATGCGTAACAAGCAAAGCTGGTTTTAAAAATTTTCTTCCTATAGGAAATGTTGACCAAAAATTTAAGAGCAAATATAGTTGCCTTGTTAAAAGCAAAACCTGTAATATTTGAATTCCTTGCCATCACCTTCCTCACTCAGTTGTTTTCCTTCCCTCCTTCTCTCTTTCCTCCTACTGGAAAGAAGTAGCGAAAAGACTGAATAGGAAGAATGGGAGAATTCCTCAAATTTTCCTCCTTCTAAAGAGTCTCATTTTCTGTTTTATTCCTCTCCCTTCCTCTCTCTTTCACAAGCACACTTTTTAAATAGAAAGCAAGAAAGTAAAAGAAACTCTGAAATCTCCTGAAACATTTCCTTTTCTTTTTAATCTTTCCTCTCCCCACTGGGAAGGGGAATAAACCACCAAGATGCATATATGAAATTAAGGGGTCTTCCACGTTTTCAAGGCAATCTATTCAAAAGCCTTCCCAAAGTAAAGCAGTTCATCGATTTCTGATCATGGATGTCTGTAAGGTGACAAGATAAAACAAAACTATTTTCTCTTAGGTCTCAGTGAGCAACTTGAGATCTTAAGTTATACCTAAAGTTTTCCTTTGACTTTGCTGCTGGTTAAAGAATCTTCCACGTCCAAAGGTGACAGAGAAACGGCAGCTGTGGGCAGTTTAATTACTGCTGAGTTTGCAGTAATGTCTTCTGCAGAAATCCCCCTGCCTTACGTATTCGTGCAGCTTTTACCCTCTGCCTGTCTCTCTTCTCAAATTCAATTTGCCCTCAGCTCTTTGCAGCACGACACATCTCCCCGAGGGGTTCGCCTCCGTATTTCAGAGGGATATTTGGCTTCCCTACATGCACAGAAATTGCACCTGCTCTGCTGAATCAGAAGATGCTCACATCTGTGTGTGAGATTGGATTTGCTGTGCATTCAGTGGTTGCACTATGAAAGCTTCCGAAGCCATGGAAGAGTGAGGGTCAACAAAGAGTCCATCTGCAGAAGAGCAAGGCAGAAATTTAACCCCAGTGACCTCAGGATGGGTGGCTAACACAGCCACCTGCTTGTGGCCACATCACAAAGCAGGGAATGGCCTGTCGACACGGCCACACACAGTCCCTGATGCCCTTTTCCTTGCATCTCTGCCCGTTGCTCACAATACCAGACAAGCGTACAATGAAGACTGGGAGCACAAAAGCCCAAAATGAATAAAATGAAATGAACAAACCCAAAATGAGCTCTGGCTATTTTATGTTCCCCATTGACTGCAGCATCGTTAGTGTTCGGTGATGCAGGTGTTGGGCACAACACGTAGTGCAGTGGATGACAGAGGGATGTTGGCGCTGCCAGGCTGAAGGCAGTTTGAGGTCACGTCTTCACTTTTCCCCTGGGCTTCCCGCAGGATGACATCTGCCATCTCCCTGCCAAAACACAGGCATATGTTCTGTTAGCCAGTGTCAGCAAACTGCGTGATGATGGCTACATTTCTCCTTACACAAGCAGAAGACACTGTCACAGTAAATGACTACAGTGCTAAACCTAAAAAGTGTCATGCATGGGTTCGGCCCCTGTGAAGAATTAGATCTTAGTTTCTATTTGTCTTCTTACTCCAGGGAAAAAAGATAGAAAACTAATGTTATTTCTTTAGCTGTGACAGATAACAGAACTGAGAAAATTTGGAAGCTGAGAGGTTTTCCTTTTTCGTAACATTGCACCAAACCTTCTCAAACTAAAAATTTTACAGTGAAAATATAAGGTAACTGTTTCTGCTTACCATGTAATAAAGAACAGTAATTCCTCCCAGGAGAAGACAACAGCACTCCAAGAACTTTTTCTGTCCTAGATACAACAAGATTTCAGCTACCTATCTCCTGGTACTAGAGACATATGCAGAAATATATTCCTTCCTATATTCAGAAATCTTTGCTGGCAAGGAAAGAAAAGAGCAAACACCTACACCTCCCATGAGCTGCTGTTAGCACTTGTTGCGATGAGTTAATAAGAAGCAATTTGGTCCCAAAGCTTCTATGCGCCAGTCAAATTGTCTGTGGTTTCCAAGAGCTGGTGGGACTGCATGTCTGCAGGGTCAGCTTTTGATTCACTTTTATTTTCAACTCTATTCATTTCTTAAACATTTTTCCAACAACCTACCTCAGACCACTGCCAACAGGAGTATCTTCTGCCCAGTAAATGTTGTCTGGTTACAGATGCTAGGATACAAGATTACAGCCAGGATGAGGGATTTGGGGTCTAAGGTTGAGCAGGTCAGATGGGAACATCCACCCACTGAGCTGGACACTAGCGTTGCATTTCTTGGGAGTGAAGCAGCAGCAGCAGCAGGGAGTACTGAGGTCCTCTTGGAGCCTGGTGCCAGTCAGTCTGAGAACTGGCTGCAATTAACAGCCAGCTCTTCCAAAATGCCTCTAGCACAGCTTTGATTCTCACCTGGACCTGTGACCTGGTGATCCAGTGGGTGGCTTTTCTTTGTGAGTCAGAACTGATCAACCGCCTTACAGAAGCAGGTACAGAAGCTGGTATGGTCATCTTTCAGCTGAGCTCTAAAATAAAGACTTCAATCGTAGAAACGGAGATTTCATGGAATCATCCTAAGTGCCCTGGCATTGACCAGTGTCTGCATAGTGCATCTTTAGTAGTTCTCTTTTGTCTGCATGAATTCCTAAATTAACTTTCTCACAGAATGTATATTGGAGTCTTATATTTTTTAGGGTATTATCTCTTAAGAGAGAAGACTACCGCAATTCCGCAGAAAAATGAAGAAATCCTTTACAAAGGAAAACTCCCTAGAGCCACTAATTCCAAAGTTAACCACTGAGAAATATTTTGCATATATATATGAAGCATGCACAAATAGATATATAGTACTATACATAGGATGTAGTAATAATATAAATAGGGTACTAATTTGATATGCAGTTAGGAAATGTCAAATTAAATTTAATGTTTGAAGAGATTTGACTTACTTATGAATTAAATTCTAGTCCAGCCTTTTTGTTAGACTTCATTTGTCTTCTTTTTTTTTCTTTAAGCAAAATGTACATAGTGATTAGATAAGGAAGCATTTCTTTTGTTGCCGCTGCAATTTCCCAGCTTTACCAAAACTGCCTGCTCTCAGATACTATTCTCAGTCATGTTCTATATACCTATGCAGGTTATTTTGTAAAACTTATTCTCAAGGAGTGTTTTGGGAGTGAGGGGGAAGAGAAAAACCAAACCCAAGTCAACCCAACTTCCCTGATATTCTTTGATTTCGCTAATAAAACACCATACCTTGGTTATGACCTTTGCTATGGCTCTGAGTATGATTCAGAGAGTATCCGTTACAGCCCAATTGGTGTGTAAACAACTGTTAGAAGTAAATATTGCAGAAAGTATGGAAAGATTAGATACAGAGTAGGTGTACTCTTAACTTTAAGGGTCATTGCAATTGCCCGGCATTATGCAAAGAGTGAATCAGCATAAAGTAGGTAAGAATTATTTTTGTTTTCACCAACACTTGAAGCTCTAAATTGTGTTGAGTGCAGCTGTTTATAGTATAGTTCTTTGAACAGGGAACAACATATCTGTGCACAGGAGTGCCTCTATAAATTATCAACTCTTGACAGAGGTTTAAAAAGTCTGCTTATAAAATGTTTGCTAGTTTCTAGTAGAAGAATATTAAAACTCTAAGAGAGTATCTCTTTTATCCCAGTGTGAAATCCTTATCGTTTCTCCCTGTTGGTAGCCTTCACAGGGCACCTTATGCCTGGGAGGAGGGACTGCCATCAGTAAACTCAGAACTCTTCATCTTCTCTGAAGAGAAACAATATACCTTAATGGAGAGAGATCCAAGACTGGGGTGTCCCCAGTTTCATGGACTGTGCATGGGGAAGGGGGTATGTTCTGTGAGTGAGGAAAATGTGATACCAACCTAACCTGATGCCCACATCAACCTGGGAAGGCATCTAGTGAACTTTGTCCAATGTGAAGTCAGGAATATTGCTAGAAAAATTGCTGGAATTGCAGGTTTTCACTGAGCTTTTGTACAGAGTGTCCATACTCTGGCTTTGACAGGGAAGATGCATGGTGGCTTCTGTGAGGAGAGGCTGGAGTTGCTCCAAGCTGGACACAACCAACCCACTGCAGGGCACAGTTGAGCCCTGCAGCCAAGATGGTGGCACCTCTGGGAAAAAGTATTTAAGAAAGGGCAAAAAATGCTAGGCAGAGAGAGGAGGAGAGGAAAAAAAAAAGCGAGAAACTGTTGTGTGAACACCAAGGTCAGAAGAAAGAAGGGAGGAGCTCCAGGTGCTGGAGCAAATATCCAAATAACCAAATATCCACACTGGAGCAGATATCCACACTGCAGCCCGTGGAGGACCCCATGCCAGAGGAGATATCCAATCTGCAGCCCATGGAGGATGCCACACCACAGCAGGTAGATGTGCCCTAAAGGAAGTTGCTATCCATTGAAAGCCCATGCTGGTTTGTCCTAAAGGACCGCAGCCTGTGGGAAGAACTCATGGTGGAGCAGGGGAAAAGCGTGAGGAGGAAGGAGCAGTAGAGAGCAGATGTTATGGACTGACCATAACCCCCTGCCTTCCTCATTTTCCCTGTGCCACTTGAAGGAGCAGGAGGTAGAGGAGTTGGGAATGAAAGAGTGAAGTTGAGCCTGGGAAGGAGAGGGTGCGGGGAAGGTGTTATAGTCTTTGTCTTTGTTTTTTACCATCCCATTCCATTTTTAATTGGCAATAAATTAAATGGATTTTCCCCAAGTCATGTCTTTTTTGACCATGACAGTAATTAGTAAGCAATATTATCCTGACCCATGAGCTTTTTCACACAAGTTTCTGTCCCTGTCCTGTTCAGGAGGGGGAGCGAGCGAGCAGCTGGGTGGGTGTTTGGCCCTTAGCCAAAGTCAACCCACCACAGCATTGCACTGCTGGACTTGGGGAACCTGACATGTGGCCAACAGAAATTCTGCTGGAAAGAGACTGTCTCCTCTCAAAAGTGTGCAAGGTCATTATCAATGTGCTCAGAAGCAGTTCATCCCTGTAGGTGATGACAAAGGCAATCATGCAAGTACTTGCAAGTACAGATGAACCCATCAAGGAACTACATGGAAATAGTCAAGTTTACTGTTTAATCTGAGCTGAGCACGCAATTCACAGCTTACCTCAGAGGCAGAAACTCTGTTTCAGTTCACCCTTTATCCAATAAAAGTTATTTTGCTTTTCTGTCAAATGCAGCAAACTATTTCAGCTTCAACTTTAGTGGAAGGGCAATTTAATTAATTCACAGAGTTATTCTTTTAATTGGATTTGAGTGAATCAACTTCTGAAACTCAAGAAAGAGGGGTTATTGGCTTGGCTTCACAGATGCTATTCCTGCTTCCATTTCAGCAGGCACCAGAAGCAAGGTTATTTCTCTCTGAGGATGTCAGTCTGAGACAGTGGCATCCACTGCATTTTCATTATTTTAGTAACATAAAAATGCAAGAAAAGGGCATGTTAAAATCAAACTCTCCCCTTCTTCACACATTTTTAAATGATGGAAATGGAAATCAGGCTTACACCAACTTGATCATCAACTGTCAAGAACAAAAAATCAATGAAAGGGGAAAAGATTCACATTTTGGTGAGGAACCGTTCTCAGCCTCATCATGCAACTGTTCCACAGGCTGGTAGATGAGACAGAAGTGATCTCCACAAAAGTGCTGTCAGTTCCCTTTGCTGTGCTAAGTGAAGGAAATTCAGTAAAACAGCGAAGAACAACTAGACTAGTCTACACTAAAATAACAGGAGGCTCCTCCTGTATTCTGGCAGGACTAGCTAGTTGAGGAGACATAATAAATTATAAAACTCTCAATAACAACCTTTTAAGCCAAAACCACTGTGTCTTGAGATGGAATCAGCACTCTATCAACAAGATACATCAAGGGAAGGATTTTTCTTTATCTTTTTTAGTTGCAGTGAATTGTTGGGTCATTAGTAAGCACATAGCTACCATGATCTCAGCTCCAAACAGTAAGAGTTTCTAGATGGTGCCTTAATGCAAAAAATGGTCCTGCTTCCTCTCCCCTTTTCTTCCCAATGCACGGGCAGACAGGAGTGGGCAGTGTGTATTATTAGTGGTTGTGTTTATGCACCATGTATAAGCCTCAGCTGAGTCTGGCGCTGAGCACGTGGTCCCCTGTTGGCACCAGGGATGGCATAAAACCAGAGCAGGATACAGTTCTTGCCTCCAGAGTTTTCTAAATCCAATGAGACAAGAAATACTGGAAAAAGAAGCAGAACACAAAGAGTTGAAATGATGTGGTCCAGGCTACCGACAGCCAGAGCTGGCAACTGCCATCAACTCTCACGTGCCTGACACATCTCACCCTGTCTTTGACACTGTGCTTCCCTTAAAACCATGCAAGTTGGTTTTGCACCTGCTGCTACAGGATCAGCAGTAAACAGTGTCAGAGAAAGTCCCTCACAAGTGGGACGCTCAGTGCTACCAAAGAGAATATGTATTTGAACTCACTAAAAAAAAAAAGTCCCTCTAACAGCAATATATACAAAATTGGAATCCAGGTAAGGTAATGAAATCACATTCTATGGCTGCACTTGTAAACACTAAGGTAGATGTTGACATTTAATTTTCTCACATTTATATTCCTAAGAGGAATTATACATTCAGTTTACACAGATTTATTGCCTTAATTGCTTAGCAGCATTTGGTATAACAGTAAACAGGTCAAAAAAATGTTTTTAATACCTCTTGTGAGGTCTTGAGCCCCTGTGGATTACAATTATAAAGCCTCTCCTCTAAAACAAAAAGCAGTCTAGATGTGAATGTGCGCAAACAAAATGGCTTCAGAGGTGGGGAAAAAGGAAAAAGGAAGAAGAGGTAAATGCTGTTTTAAGCCACATGCACAAAAGCGCATTTATGTGTTCGTGGGTGGGTGGAAATATGTGTGTGCTGTTGCGTCTAAAGTCCTCAGCTGTGATCTTCTCATTGCCTGTTCCTGAGGAAAGACCATGGAGGGAAGGGAGCTCATGGTTTCTGCTTGCATGGAAGTCTGATAAGATCATCCACTCCCAAGCTCTGGGACTCATATACTGTTTTCCATTCACATTTTGCAGTAATGGGAAAATTAGGGCATTTATTAAACAAAATCTTTCTGCAGAAAGCTTTGCTCTCTTTCAAACACTTTCAGATTCTGAGGAAAAATCCTTTCTTTTTCTTGATCAATTACATATTCCTTTTTTTTCCAACAAAGTATCAATATTTTTCTAAATAATGTTTTCTTTTCCAAAGAGCTGTAGTAGCTATCTTATGTCAATGACTAATTATGTAATTGATTATCATTTAAGGTCAAGATATGTCCTTGTGTAATTCAGGTTGGTTCTGCTGAAGTCCGAAGAGTTATGGCCAGGCAGCGAATTTTCCAAGACACTGTGAAGTCTGTACCATTGCACCACACCATTCCCTCTCTACCACAGAATCACACAGAATCACAGAGTGGTAGGGGTTGGAAGGGACCTCTGGAGATCATCTCGTCCACCCCCCCTGCCAGAGCAGGGTCACCTACAGCAGGTTGCACAGGAACGCGTCCAGGCGGGTTTGGAATGTCTCCAGAGATGGAGACTCCACCACCTCTCTGGGAAGCCTGTAAGCGAACCTGCTATGATTAATGCATAGAGTCTTATACATCTCCTTCCCCATTCAGATCAGAGCAGATTCAGATCAGCCCCAGTGACAATGCCATTATATGCTGGATGAGGGCATGGTCATCAGTGTATTCCTTTTTCAGTCCTAAATTCCTTTGCATGTTTCCCACGTGCAAAGCCCTGAACAGCTTAGGAGCTGCCCGCTGTGGCTAAATAGGAAATTGTTTCAATCAAACAATTTCCCACTCTGTGATGATATGTGCTGTAACGTCAGTGCGTAACTCCTACTGCTAATTTAGCTTAATATGAACGTATGACATCACAAAGTCATTTGTCAACAGCAGTGTTGGGATGCCAACCAGAGCTGTTGCCATGAGTTGATTAGTTTAATCTTCTAAACCAGACCTTGATATTTCAGCTGGAAATGCTACAAACTGTGAAGAACTTAATCTGAAAATAAGGATAAGGAGTTGTACAAAACACATCTGATTTAGGCATGTACATTACCAAACCAGTATGAAATTACACTGACTGTACTGTGGCTTTTATAAATCATACCTTAATACTGTAATTGGTACATTTATTTTGAATTCAGCATTTCATCTGATTTTGATGGAAGAAGAAATGTCAGAAATTGGTATTCCCTGTGTGTCCTCAGACCAATATTGTTCTGAACAAGTTTCACTGTGACTGTACAAGTAAAAATTGCAGCAGGATCTAGGGTTTTGTTGCCACCTTCTAGACTGTCACAGTTAGAGCTGGATGCTAGAAATGAGGAAAAAAACCTCTCCAGATATTTAGTCTAATTTAATGCAAAAAATTTGCTGACGTCTGTGTATTTTCTAAAATCCTCAGTCACAAGGTTCACTGTAGTGGATTTCTCCAGAAAGGCAAGGAGATAAGACAGTGAGAGAAAAATTGTCTTTTGGCTTCAACCTGTTTCTGTTCTACCCTTTTCCTTGCTTAGACTTTGGTACTTCCATTTCTTCTGTGTAGAGTTCTGCAATACTTCCTGCCTCTATCGTCCCTGCTTGTATACCTCCGCTAATAATCAACTAAATTCAGTCTTTCCTGTTAAGCCCCCACACTTGTTGCTTTTTTGGAGTCCTGATATCTTGTGTTTTCGTTGTACAGTAACACCAAAGTAGTATATGTCTGCACAGGGATACCCCATCTTCACTCTACACCGCTTCACCAGGTAGGAATGGAAGCCAGACACGGAACCCCCAACTATTTCAACCAAACCAGGGTGAAAAAACTCTACCAGCCCTCAAATCTATATATGATTCCCACCCTGCTCTCACTTTCAGGAAGATGAAGCTTTGGAGGACCAGCCTTTTACACAGATGAAAATTAAATCAGTCCTGTCAAGGCCCTTCATTCCCAACCACTTTAATGCTGGATTTGCTTAGTGAAAAATGCCTCACCGTGCTTTTGCATCAAATATCCAGCAAGGATAAACTAGTCAACACCTCTCCTCTCACAGTGAGTCCTCCTCAGTTTGCATCCGCCCAACCTGTCTCCTCTCAGGCCATGTTTGGTGCTTTATCACCGCTGTCTCTTAATGCCTTGTGTCTTCCTCCATGCTTCTTCAACGGCAGCACTGCCATCCCTACATGGCTTCCAGGGTGGGCCACTGCTTGGCTAATACCACTATGGGGAGAGAAGGAGGTGGTACGTCTCCTTCCAACAATGCTGCAGCCAAAACACGTCACAGCTGAAGGTCTTTCCTCTTCCTAGCCTGGCTTCCGTCTGCTGATCTGCCATCCTTCAGATCAGGCTATGCTAAAATAAAGATACTGGGATTTTTAAATGCTTAAGCAGACACCAGTTAAAGTGATTACTGCCCAAATAAAACTTTAGGCAGAATAATATTCTCTGTTACAATCAGAGCCCTGTAGCTTGAACAGTTGCCACTGCAGACAGAAGATTTACTCCTCATCTTAAGTGAGAAAAGAGATCTTTTTTCAAACCAAAAGAGGATTTCTTAAATTGTATTTAAGACAAAGCTTAAACTATTAAGCTGTTCCGGTGTGGTTTGTAAACTATATTTTACTAGATCAAATATAATATTTTGTAAAGAAATCCTGGAAGCAGAGACTTGGGACTCCTTGCAATTTCAGATCAGTTTTCAGAAGCAATTTCTGAAGACCCTTCCATGGCAGGGAGTACGTGCAGTCAGAAACCCAGCATGGCGCGTGAATGAATGAAGTCAAAGTTAGGGTGGCCACAGACTTTTGCAAGAAAAACACATTCAATAACTTATAAAACATACTGATAGGCTGAGATTGGCAGGTGCGTCAAATATAAGTAAGAACATGCCACTGGCCAGGCAGCCCTTGGGCAAAAACTGCCCTGTAAGTCTGCCCAAGCACAGGTTCATTCTTCTTCCCGCAAGGCAAGAACAATTCAACATTTCTTGAGGTTCTTGGGTATAAGCAAGCTGTCAGAATTACATTCAGCGGCAGTCCTGCTTTGTTTTGCTCATTTATTTGCACGTATAGGACAGGGTAAGCACCTACAAATATTTTCCTGCCTGGAACAGGAAAGGGGATATTTGCTGGTTCACAGCAATCATTCTCAGACCTTCAAATTTGACTGCTGAATTGCTTCACATGGAGGAACTGCCCAGCCCCTTGCTTTTGCGCTCAAGCAGACATGCAGTTAACCCATACGAAAATGCCCATCCATATACCATGGAACCTCCAGCTGGACTGTGAACACAAAGCACCTTGTGAAATGAGATTGCTCGCACTGTCCAAAACCCTGCCCAAGCACATGCAGCTGGAACAAGGGATGGTGACTAACGAATGCAGGCCATTGAATAATCAAAAAAGGAACTTCCTACGTCAGACTCGCTTACTGTTTGGGAAATTCTATCATTACGTTTTGGGAAATTATATCCACTTTTTGCGCTGGATGCTTATGGGTCTGGCAGTGCCAAAGACTTAAAATAGGAAGGGTCAAGCTCGCTTAACACTTAAATACTTGTTTGCTGGACACTATTTCCAGCAGGAAAATCTGGATTGCATATTTAAAGAAGAAAAAAGCAGAAATGTGGCTAAAATCCTATCAATAAGAAGGCAGGTGAAGAAACATATAAAAATTGCTCAGAAACAAAGCAAACCAAACCAAACCAGTCATTATTTTTACATGCTAATCTGTTGCAGTAGGTTGCTTGCAAACCCCAGTAGGCTGCTTGATGCTTCTCCGGCTGTCACCCCCTGGAAAATTCCTGTGACCATTAAGCATCATGGAGCTACAACCCCAACCAAGTGATATACAAGGCTTCCTTATGCTAATTGCAACTGTGAATATTTTTCAGAATACCTGTCATCCCGGAGGAACAGGCAGGATCCATGAAGATGAGGTTGTTTTCACAACTTTATCCAAATATTGTAGATCCTACCACATTAGGTGCACACCCCTGGGCTTCTCCTCTGGAGGGATGTTTCTGTAATAGCAGAATATTCCCCTTCTACTGCTATAAACTAAAAGAGGAATCCTCGAATAGAGATTCCTCTTGGAGTTTGTGACCCTCTTGCTTCCCTGAGAGGAGTTTTGTCATTAAAGCTCTCCGCCAATCTTCTTTGTTACGGTGCCCTGCTATGTCAAGCATATGTTGGTGGAAGACTTTTCTGCTTTAATGCCTATTCACTCTGTTCCATCTTACAGTGCCACACCATCCTATATCGAGACCTACTTCAGAAGGTTTTCCCAGAGCATTAGCTCTTTTTCGAGGTTACAAATCCAGCTTTCCCATATTCTCTGCTGCACCATGAAGTCTGCTTTTCTCACGCCACACATCCAGCAGGCAATAAATTTAGCTGACAGCAGTACTACACCACTTCCCTCTCTCCCATCAGCCGCCACTGCCATATCTCTTCCTCCTGCCACCTCCTGCCTACTTGGCCTCCCCAGTTCAGCCTCCCAGCGTAATCCTCACTATACCGTCCACAGCCATCCTCCTCAAAAGTGCCTTTTTCCTGCTGAAGCTCACCCCTCCTCCAAAGCATTTGCCTTGCTTTATCCCCTTTGCCTGTCTCCCCCCATGCCTGACTTTTCCCAAACCCTTTTAGCACTGACAGGGTTAATGATGGAATGAAACAGCAAAAGCTCCTAATTCACTTCCTCCTTTTTTTTCCTTCCCTCCCTCCCCCGTTTTTAAGGGGGAAAGCTGCAAACACAATTTCAAGGACTGACTGTGGCTGAAATTGCACTGGAGGGGACAATCTGTTCCAGCCCAGAAGGTGGTGGGAAGAGAGTCCAAGCAAAAGCACATTGTCTATCCCCAATGGTAAAATGGCAGAACAATAGGATTAATTATCTTCCATTTGGATGCATGGGTTTGGCAAACCTGTCCTGACTGCTGTATTACCATCAAAGCTGAAATGTTAAGACGTATGCACAGTGAGAAATCGTAAAAGCAGAGCATCGAAAAGGATGCGGGGGCTGCAGGAAGAAAGAATTGAAAGGCTAAATATGCATACAGCTTGGCTTAAACACATCTGCAAAAGAAAAGGGACACAGCAATTTTCTTATCACTATTTGAAGGGTCTGAACACCAAAAGGAGTTACCTTCTTCAGCAGAAGGGATGCAATTAGGCACGGTGGATCAAATCACAAGGTGAATTTAAACTTCCCATTGTGGAGGGGAAAGACCAAGAAGTCTTTACATAGGAAGGTACTCTAGCAAGTGGGTTTGCCATTGCGTGGGGTGTGGAGAACTAGACTGATTCAACAAAAGCACACTGATTGCAGCTGTCCTGTGCTGCCAGAAACACGCAACAGATGACCTAATGGGTTTTTCCATCTGTTGACTCCACGTTCTGGATTAAATGACCACAAACTCAAGGTTTGTAAGTGTTTATTAAAAGAGCTTAACGTTGCTTCTTTGTACTGTGTCCCACAGGCTGGCATCACTTTGCTTTCCTCTGCTGCCAGCACAAGTGCCGCTTCAATTATTAATGAAGGAGTGCTTTTTCAAAAGCTTTTCCTATCCCAATATGGTAAATCTGTCTTGGAGTTGTATTACTGTGTAATTAAGTTTAATGCATTTGAGTTGGAGGCACAAATAAGGTGGATGCTGTAGGAGCAGCGTAATGATGGGATTTTTCTCGGGCTGATGATACACCCTGGAGCATTTTTGATTTTCAAATTTTCAATCTAATGGCTCATTCCTGCTCTTCACCAGGGAGCATGCGCAAGACAGAGACATGGGGTGCAAGCACTGAGCAATTTATCTCGTAAAAGTCAGCAGCTACGCGGTGTATGTGAACCCAGAGCAGCAGCTCATCCCAGAAGCTGTGGGGGGGGACGCAGAAAGCAGACTTCAGGCGGTAATTTGCTGGTTGATTTGGACATTACAGAACTAACTGCTCTCGCTTGCCAGCACACACGGATGCCAGGGACGTTACGGGAACTTGGAACAAAGTGTCTAAACATCTAAACGGCAGCAGCAGGATGGGGAAATGGGGAGTCCCATCCCAGACAGCTGCAGGCAGGAGGGCTGCACCGTTCTCCAGTTTCATGTTTGCCGTTCCTGGAGCTCAGGGCCTCCTGGGATGGCCTTTCTAAAGCACTAGGCTGATTTCTAGTTTCTATGACTCTCTATAATATTTAATTTTCCATAGTCTGGACAGTGAGGTGGGTAGCACTGATTTGTTTCTTTTGGAGAACCACCTAGAAGTCCCGGTAAGTATTGTGTCCCCATGCCAGAAAGCACTTTGCAGAGTGCAGCCCATAAAATAGGCCTGGATCACTTCTTTTTAGTAGTCACGGAGATAGTTCATCCATCATGGTGCAGGAAATTCAGCCCCATATTCTCCAGCTTACATTTTGTGGGAGCCTGACTCTCCATTCAGTTTACATTGGTGGGAACACTATTGGTTTCAGAGAATTCGCTGTTAGGAAAAAGAACTTCTTGGCTTTACGAAGTATTGCTTTATTTGTCTTGGATCATGCTCTTTTCTTTGTTCACCTATCACCAGCACAGAATAATTCAAGCCGGACGCACCATTACAGTGGCCTGATATTTAAGCACGTATTTACAGAAAAAGGGCATTCACTGCGCAGCCCTTGACTTGGGACTCAGATTCTGCCAGGCTGGCAGGGCCCAGGGTTTTCAGACATTAGAAAACAATACGAGGCTCATCTCCTGTCAGGCATTTGGGTGGATGCCCGATTTACTTTTAGAGGCAAACTTCTGGCTTGAATCTTGCATTTTAATGCCACGCGTTACACTAAACACCACACACGGAACATCAAAGCAGCAATTCGGGACAATGCTTGCAGCTCTCCCGTGTGATATTTTGATTCCATACAGCGTGTGCCAGGTATGTCTCGTAGCCTTGAGATTTTCCAGCACCACAGAACAGTTTGATTTCTGTTCCCCTCCCGGTGTGTTCCCTGGTATAAGGCACAACAGGCAGAAATGACCTCCTTGTAGCAGAAGTGTCTCTCCAAAGTCATCATGCTGTAGGCTCTTCTGTCCTTTTCACTTCCAAACTACGCACAACTCCTGACTGTGATAAACAATACACTGCTGATAAATGAGTTGTGTTCACAATAAATCTTCCCACAAAGCAACCAGGTAAGGCAACGCACTTTTCCTACTGCCTTTTCTCCTATGGATTGTGCAATCCAAAAGCGCCCTATAAATAAAACCAGACACATATAAAACACGCAGCCTCTAAACTCTGCGAAGCAGCCCACGGTGAGACTTCCAGTAGCACCAGGAACCTGCCCCTGCAAACAGAAGATCACAAACCCCTATTCTGAATTTGCTGCCTGTTATAACTCGCACGACCAATTATGTCTTCTTGCCGACACATAGTTTCTACTGAAAGCTTACATGTCTGTTCCAAGCCTTCCTTTACAAAGTCAGGTTCTCTGCTCTTTTCTCTCAGGCTGTCACTGGATTTCCAGTGTCAGAGGTATTAAAAGTCAGTCGTCTCAGACAGGAAAGCGTACTGGCATGGCACCTTGGGAAATGGCCGTTAGTAGATCCCTATGGACCAGATTCTGACCCACTGCAGAACCTCGCTCAGATAAGCTGTTTCCCTCCCACACCTGGAAACACTGGAGTGAAGACAGATTTTCCATTTACATTGATTTACCAGCAGTTTGAAAGATACTGTAATGCCCTGCCAAGCTCTCCTTTTCTTAGTCCAAACAGGGACATGGGTCTCAGTTACTTGGAGAAGTTTTTCTTTCTACAGCAGGCCTGACAAACACGTGGAGATAAAGTAGTCTAAGAAATACTGAAGGACAAAAAGAGCATTCAAATAAGGACCTGACAGTGTATGAAAGCCAAGAAAGGATTAAAAGTTTAAAGAGAGCCCTCCAAGGACCCTAAAGACTCTTTTGGACAGAGACATAATCTTGGGTTTTTTTACTTTGTGAGTTTTTTGCATTTGAAGTAACAAACTTCAAACCATGGATGTGGGAAAGTGCCATTCCTGGGCTTACGAAGGAATCTAGCTGGCCACAGGAGATGGAAGGGAGTTTTCGTCAAAGACTCATCTGATTTTGCATACCCGATACTCGACTCTTGTGAAGTGATCCTAACCGATAGATAGATCTTCCTTCCCTCCCCTTTCTCCCCTTTACCTATCAAACACCAAATCCTTCTCCATCCTCCTATACAGCCCCCACTTTCTGTTCTGCAAGTCCTGCCACTTTGCAGCAGCACCTGCTCCTGGTGTCTCTCCTCCTTATCACCCCGAACAACTGCTTTCACATCTGCATTAAAAGTGCCTTCCTTTTAGCCCATGCCTCTGCTCACCACCTGAGAGCTGTGGTGCAGGGCCCAATTAGTCACTGGACCACTGGGGCTATCGCCACCCTGTATCTACCAGCACATCCCAGGGAATGCTGTCAGCCCAGAGGGCTCTCCTGGATGCCACCCGTCCATCCTGTGGGCAGCCCAAGGGTGCTCATGCGTCCTCCCTGCCCTTGCTGCAGTAGCACTGGCCATCTTCAGGAAGTCTTTCCTCGCTGGTATCTCACAAGGACATGTATGGGATAGCTACCAAGGCTATATAATATGTTAGCAGCCATCCTCATGATGGGCATGTATACTGTGGGAAGTACTCTGATCTGCCCTACTTCTAGTCCTATGCCTAGACACGTACATCTTCCTTGCAGTGGGTCATGCCAACATGTCTCTTAGGACTTCCTCAGGGATGACAAGAGCAGACCAGCATCTGACTGGGATTGATTTGTGTGCAAGGGGGTAATCTATGAATTAGTTCAGTGACTCCACGTGTGCCACAGAAAGCTGCAGCGCCTTGTATCGTACTAATAGACTTTACAAAACTTGTGGCTGGAAGAAAGGCAATAACTTTTACCATTCAACAATTTAATACTCTTAATGGTAATGACTGTTCCCTCATCCCTGCCTCTCATCAACAGCTTTCAAGGAAACATCATTAAGAAAGCATATTCCAGTACAAAAGAGACATCAGGCTCAGTTCATTTAAAAGAAACTTCAATAAAGCTAATTTAACATTGAGATCAAAGGTGTGCTCAGGGATTCCTGTGCCTGCCCCGCACAGCCCTGAGGCTCAGCTGCAGCCCATGTTTGAAAGATTCTGATGTGTAAAGCATGGAGATGCCCAGTGAGCTTGGATTTTCCTAGAAAACTGTAACATAAGAAGTCAGTCTTTTATTGGGCTGCACAGTATAGCGGTGTTTAGCAATATGTCAGAGTGTGGGAGGGTATAAATTACACTAAATAAAGTGATCAGGTTTTCCACTTATACTCAGACTTACAGTACTTTCACCCCTGTGGAAACTGATAGAAAACTTGATATCTGTATTCTTGGTGGACTCAAAAATGAGCAGGAAGGAAATCAAAGCCAAAATGTTTACAGAGATATCAAGCCCCGCTGGAAAATACTTTAGCTTTCAGTAGTATTCCACTTGTTTCCTTAAGTGATTTTGTGCTTTAAATAAATAGTTTTGATTGCCTTAAGTGTTCTAAAGAAAAACATTTGGATTCCAATGATATTCAGGAACTAGAGCACAGACAAAGCGGTGTCTATTAAGCTAGGTAAATAATAACAGCTTCTTTTACAAATTGAGTTATAAGTTTTTATGATCTCCCCAGGACACTCACAGCAGAACTTTGCAGGTTCTGTAAAGAGTGCCTGTTCACAAACTGAGTCTAAAAAAGAAGGTGGGAACTAGTTGCACCACTAAGCCAAAAGGATGCCACATTTCCTCTGGAACACCTTAAAATATAGGAAAATTATTCTTCAAGAAATGCATCATTCAAAACACTGGAAGTAAGCAGCAAAGTCTCAGCACAGTCAGTGGAGCTGAGTTAACTAGTTCAGACAGCGCTGCGTCTAGATTTACAAAGCTATTTACATATCTGGTATTAACACAGTTCTTTTAATATATTTTGCAGATCTGTCTCGGCTTTCACTGTTTTAAGAACCAGATGTTATGAAGATACATTTTCTAGCTTGATATGTGAATCACCATCTCACGTGAAATGATGAAAGGGTGGGATCCAGCACAGGAGCCCAGTGAATGAGTGCTCGTAGATTTACTGATACAGAATCAATGGAAACTTTTCCATTGACTCTCAATGGAAGAGACTCAATTGCCTTTCCATTACGGCAACTGTCTTTCTAAGCATGTACAATTTAGGTAGATATCTGTCTTAAACAGGATCCTAGCTTATAACGCTAACACTGTTGACAAGCCACAGTCACAATATCACGACTAATATTTAAGGACTCAATCAGCCAGTGTGTCTCTGTTACAAGTTCGCAACTTCTTGCCAGTCCACCTTGCCCAAACAACTTTGATTTAGTGTTGGGCTACGTTTGTAAAAAGACAACAACTTTGGCTAATTTCCCACAAAATTAGTCCTGCTGGGGACTGTCCTTTACAGAACTCTTGCATGCATCCATTGAAGCGGTTCTAATCAGTCAAATATAATTAAACAAAACCTGATAGCAAAAAACTTAGGCTTGCCAGGAAGGAATAACTGCTTATTTCTAGAAATACAGCACACATTCAATAACAGACATTCATATGCTAATTCATGTGCTGCATAATATTTTCCACTTTGATGGTTATAAATTACATACTGTAACTTAACAAGTTGGAAAATGTGCTATCCCAGGAATAAGAGAGGGAAAACATAACAGCAGTCACCTGCCAGTTTTAACAGAGAGCTGTAACAAATGGCAGCTATATTTATTTTTTTAAGACCATCACTTCAGGGCTGCAGCTGTTTTGTTCTGCCATATTTGAAGAGCAAGAAAGGTATGCAGAGTTAAAAAATATTTGCAGTCTTAACTCCTACTGGTCTGGCAGGTCCCCACCAATTTCACAGGTCTCTGGTACTGTCTGCCATAAGCTGGTGAACCCATGAGCTTCTGGGGAGATGGAAAGTACAAATATGTTTGGGTTACTCCCTGCCACCGCGTAATACTGCTTAAACCAACAGAGGCGACCCACCTCTTCAGATTCAATATTGATTTTTTTTTAGTTTTAAATGCTTCTCCATCCATCAATGTCCAAGTAGTAATGTAGCAAGGTCCTCATGGATTCAGCTTACTTTTGCTTTTCTTCTTACGTGCTACGAGAGAAACAAGGAAAAAAAAGCCCAGAGAAATACTAACAAATCAGTGCCTGGAACACAAGAAATTGAAACAGCTTTTGTTTTCCTTTTGTAGTATTGTCCTGACCTTGAGAGGGAAAACAGTCTAATTTGAATACTGCAGAATCGAAAATTACAAGTAAGCATCAGTTGTGAATACAGGAAAAAAAAATAAAAACTTTGTCATCTTTCACAAAGCGATGGAAGTTATTGGAGGGGGGAAAAGGAAGGAAGGATGAAGTGCACCCACAGCCTTCTGCAGTGTCTAGCGCCTGATGAAAGGATAAAACAGCTTTTAACAGGCCTGTAAGACTCCCCACAGATGATACTGGCTTGGTAGAAAGTTCTCACAATGCCACCTCTGCAATATGGTGTATGGTTTTGATCACCCCATTAAAAAGACGATATGTCACCGGATAACAGCTGAGGTGATACAGGTTTTGGATGATGACCAGTGTTAATTGTGGGCAGCAAGAGGAGGCAGTGCATCTTTAGGCAGTAGACTGAAGCAAATCAAGTGGAAAATGCTCACTACCACTTGGCAGTTTAAACTGAGGAAAAAAATAGTGGAAGAGATTCTGGTACTAATGCTGGAATATAGAGTTTTATGTCATGGGACTTGCATTGATGTATGTCTGGATGAAATAAAATTTTACCTACAGAGGAACTGGCCAATTTGTAACTCAGATGATCATAGAATCATAGAATCTTCATGGTTGGAAGGGACCTTTGAGATCATCGAGTCCAACCATGCACACACAAAAAAAACCCCCTACAATCTCTGCCACTAGAGCACGCCCTGAAGTGCCACATCTAGACATTTCTTAAACACCTCTAGGGATGGTGACTCAACCACCGCCCTGGGCAGGCTGTTCCAGTGCCTGACCACTCTTTCAGTAAAGTAATTCTTCCTAATATCTAATCTAAACCTCCCCTGCCGCAGCTTCAGACCATTTCCTCTGGTCCTGTCATTATTCACTTGGGAGAAGAGGCCAACACCCACCTCTCTCCAACCTCCTTTCAGGTGGTTGTAGAGGGCAATGAGGTCTCCCCTCAGCCTCCTCTTCTCCAAGCTAAACATGCCCAGCTCCCTCAGCCTCTCCTCATATGACCTGGTCTCCAGACCCCTCACCAGCCTGGTAGCTCTCCTCTGGACACGCTCCAGCACCTCAATGTCCCTCTTGTACAGAGGGGCCCAGAACTGAACACAGCACTCGAGGTGAGGCCTCACCAGTGCCGAGTACAGAGGCACCATCACTTCCCTGCTCCCGCTGGCCACGCTATTCCTGATACAAGCCAGAATGCTGTTGGCCTTCCTGGGCACACTGCTGGCTCATGTTAAGCTGGCCGTCCACCAGCACCCCCAGGTCCTTTTCTGCCGGGCAGCTTTCCAGCCACTCTTCCCCAAGCCTGTAGCGTTGCTTGGGGTTGTTGTGACTGAAATGCAGGACCCGGCACTTGACCTTATTAAACCTCACACAGTTGGCCTTGGCCCATCGATCCAGCCTGTCCAGGTCCCTCTGTAGAGCCTTCCTACCCTCAAGCACATCAACACTCCCTCCTAGTTTGGTGTCATCTGCAAACTTACTGAGGGTGCACTCAATCCCCTCATCCAGATCATTGATAAAGATATTAAACAAAACTGGCCCCAAAACTGAGCCCTGAGGGACACCACTGGTGACGGGCCGCCAAGAGGATTTCACCCCATTAATCACAACTCTCTGGGCACGGCCATCCAGCCAGTTTTTAACCCAGTGAAGAGTGCACTTGTCTATGCCATGATTTGCCAGCTTCTCCAGGAGAATGCTGTGGGGGACGGTGTCAAAGGCCTTACCAAAGTCCCGACAGACAACGTCCACAGCCTTCCCCGCATTCAGAAGGTGGGTCACATGGCCACAGAAAGGCAGGTCATATGGTCATGGTCATTATCTGAATACAGCATAATATTGTCTCAGAACAAGCCAACCTGCCAGCTTCTTCCTAGCTAAGCAGAAATGAAAATACCTAAAGCCAAATGTGTTTCAGTAAATCAAATGTCTGAATATAAAAGCCATTGTCAGATATATAAATAGTTAATTTAGGGCTGAGAGAAAGACATGAAGAAGAACGTGTCCCTTCAGGTTTCTCTAAAATAAAGCACAGATTTTTAGAGACGTTTCCTTAAATAAGACTGCAGAGTTCCTCCTTAAAGCATCACGGGCGATTCATTGCTTCAGCACAAAAGCTTAACGGACACTTCTCAGCAATCTGGCCTCTAGTGGGAAATTAATTTTCCACAGAATCAACTTTTTATGCAAGAAAAACTTAATTTTGCCCAAAGCATTCAGATTTCCTTTGGGAAAATCAAAACAAAATATTTCCTTTACTACATTGGCTTGACCCAAATCAAATGTTTCAGTTTATTTTTTAACTGAACAAGAATATTTTATTTCAACTCAGTTCAACTTCAAACTGCCTCTGGGCTTGCTGTTATGGTGGATTTAAATTGCCCAGGAGAATAAGGGAGTAAGACAATTTGCATCTCAGCCAGTTAGCTGGCTCACAAGAAAACATTTTTAATTCAGCAATATTAAAATTTACATTTAGATCAACAAGACTGAAGCAAAATGCTTGGATACTTCCAAACTGAAGTTCGTCAGAAATTTTGCTCCCATGGAAAAATTCTGATATGGGAAAAGAAATGTTTAAATAGTCAAAATTGCACATGAGAGAAAAAATAATTCCAAATTTAATTTCCAGCCAACTAATCATTACATTGGTTTTATGCCACGGCAATTCCATTCAGCACCACTGGAATCACGCTGGAATCACTGGAATCCCATCAACCATAAAAGTGGTTGCAGGTGCAATGATACTGATCAGATAAAAGATGCGCCTTAAGGTGCTCCAGGTTCTTTCTCACAGTTGCCTCCTTGTGGGGACTCTAAGTGTGTGAAGGAGCTTGCGAATCCTGAAAGAATAACACGCGGTTAGAAAGGAGGTCACCCTACAAATCACCAGGAATGCTGTACATCTTTCCAAAACTCCTAGATGAATGACACAATTAAGCTTTTAAAAGTAAGAGATAAACCACAGCTTCAGCTGGGATTGGACAGTGACCGAAACTAGCATTTGCATGTGGGATAGACATGCAAGTTTAGAGAGTTTCAGTTATTTTTTTTTATATATATATATATGAAATATATATATATTTTTGCTTATTACAGATTGCTTAGTATATATTAGACCTAGAAATTATAGTTAAACTGAGTTATTCCCGCTTCCCCTTCAGCCTCAACTCCTAATATTCAGTTCTCATTCAAAAGCAGTCCAGACCAAATCAATACTGACAGCCAGTTTCACGGCAGAGACCCCACAACAGCACACCGGTTACTCACCACACGTTTTCAGTCATCAGGACTCACGGTCCTAAGAAGGACACGGGGTGCTGGTGCCACAGCACTCAGCTTACTTGGCATCATCCCCAGTGGACAGCAAGGGTGAGAGACGCTGCTCCTCTGTGGATTTCAGAAAGGCCATGGCAACCTCTTCTCACCCCACCGCAACGGCGTGGGTCGAGAAGGTCGAGAGATCCAGATTGATCTTGACTGGGCAGTGTGTGTCGTAAAGATGTTTAGCTATTTGCTCTGGTTTGTGATAACTAGGCTTTGATTCACGACAAGCACCGCAGTATTAATTGCTCCAATAGCCCCTGACAAATGTAAACAGAGATACCCAATAGTAGTAGTCCCGACCACAACACAAATTATTCACGTTCCACTTGCCTCACTTTCAGATGTCAGAGTGAACGATTAACCTCTGCAGTTTATACATTTACTGATTACACAGTCCACTCAAAACCTCAAGGAGGGCAACAGCTAACTCAGGAATCAGGGATTTTTATACCTGAAATAATCCTGAGAACACTAAGTTTGAGTTATGCAAACCAGGTTTTCTACTTCTTTTCAGAGGAAATTGTTGAAAAGCAGCATTTCTAGGAAGCAGTTACGTGCACCATGCCAAGCATCAAAACCCTGCCCGAGAGGACAGATTAATGTCCTACAACATTCGCAAGCAGAGCTAGGGAACAGAGGAGGGACTCTCATGAATCTGATACATTGGTGCCTTCCAAAAATCAAAAAGCAATATGCAGACTGTTCCAGTGCTAGCTGTGTTTCTAAAGAATGCTTTATGTCTGATGCAGACCACATTATCACCATTTTAAGCTAAGATTTCACTTAATTTACATAGACTGGGACAGATTGCAGCTGTGTCTGGTTTTAGTGCAGACGCGCTGCCTGGGAGCGCAGATCGCAGCGTGTGACGCTCTGCTGCTCTGGGACCGCAAGCTTCTTTGTTTAAAAATGGGACCTAGAGTTTTCCAGAGCTACTCACCTTTAGGAAAAGCAACGTTCAAGGCTGGCTTGAGATATGACAAAACATCTAGGAGTTGTACGTCAGTGTTTTTTCCAGGCAAAGCGCATGCTCAGTTCTGCACGGAGACGAGAGCATCCGTGAAAGCCCTGGTACCCTCCTTTCTCTCCGGGCAGCACAGGAAGGTTGGATACTTTTTTGTTGCTTGACCCCTGTAATGATACTATACGGAAGGGGAGTGATTTTCAGGTTCCTGGGGGGAGACGGGTGGGGTGGTTATTGCAGTCAAAAAAAATCCTGCCATAAATAATACAATATACTCGTGCTCAGTAGCACATCCAACATACTGTGCTAGAAGACATCGTAAGATCACAGATTTGTTGCTGACATACTGGGCTACGCAGTTTCTGATTCACCCATGTTTCATGTGCAAACCTAAAAAAGACGTTCCATCTACCTGTGCCTCAGTTTCACATATATCAAATAGTTTTTTGGAGGAACAAAGTAGTGCCCAGAAGGCACTCAGACCTTGCGGTGATGTGTCTACAGCTAGACCAAAGGAAACAGTGCAGTGTCTATCTGAAGACCTTACGACTGTACCTGCAAAGGTCTTAGACAAGGCAACATTCAGCCTGTTTGCACTTACTTACCTTTTATGTTGCTGACATCCAGAGTAGAGCTGCAGCCTTAAATGAGTCACTGGAGCAGAGGAAAGGTGAAGTATCTGAATGAAAGTCACACCACCGTAGTGATGGGGAGATGAAGCTACTCTGTAAGGAACAGGAAGGTCTTTTAGGCATCTACTTCAGGTCTACCTGGAGTTGCAGATGTGAAATCAGGATTTCCAAGGCTTTTACACAGAGTGTATTCTTCCAGGAAAGCAGAAGACCAGGCCCTAAACCTCCATCCCATGCTTGGAGTGGGAGAAAGGTGCACAGCTCTACCTCATGAAACTGGGCTTTGCTGACAACGCCAGCAGGTGACTCACGGTTTGGGTATTCACCTGCAAAACAGCACCTCCCACCCACGACTGTTACATTAAAGAGTCATTAGAGCCCAGAGGGAGACATTTAAGAAACAGGACACCTGGTTTCCTCACAAAGGATCATATCTAACCCTGGCCAAGGGGTCTTTTTTTTTGCCCTATTTTGAACAGTAGCCATGTTCAACAGAAGTGGAGATCAAGCTCTGCAGCAATTCCGCACTCTGATGTTGAGGGCACCTTCATGGGGACAGCTACCAAACACTCTGGAGCACAGAGGCCAAATTCACTTGGTGAACATAGTAACCCATTCGGTTATTGTGTTAAAGGAGAGAGGGAAAGGGCCTCTTCTGGCTCCTGGACAGGACTGCTGAAACATTTCTTGCTAAACTCAGCATTATCAGCCTTTTTTAACCAGCTTGTGCTGCCTGATAGTCTTCTGGCCTCACCTATGGGATTGGGAAATTTAAGTGCTGGGACTTAAGTCCCCAGCTTAAGTGCTGGGGAGCCGTTTCTGACTCCCCAGTGGGCATCACTAGGAGCTACTGCCTGGCTGCTCTGTCCTGCTGTGACGGCTGTTGGTCTGGGCTCAGCTGGGAGCAAAACCAGCCCCGAAGGAACTTTATTGGGAAAGACTTTCTGTAACGGTGACTCGTGGGTTCAGACGGACTTCGGTGGGTGCTCTGACACTCACTTTGATAAGGTTTTACTCAACTGCCTTATTTGGGACGCTTCCTTGGGACAGGCTGCTGGGGTTAATCGTTACATCCACCTCCTGACAAACGAGCGTGACACCAAAGTGACTCCAATTTTTTATAAATATCTATTGCCAATTTGATTCACATGTCAGCCCAGACCTGGAGTTAAAACTGAAGGGGACTGAATATTACTCCTTCCTTTTAAGGCTTGCATAATTTCCCCTCTACACGGAAAAAGCTTCGCACTTACATTTTTCACTGGTATCTGCCCGCACGAGCCTTAGATTTTGTCTCTTTTAAGCCTGCGTCCTGTAAACCACTGTAATTGCGCGCAGCTGTGCTTGCAAGCCATCCTCTGCAAATGGAAAGCCTGCGCTGACAAAGCACCCAAGCAGAGGACCTGCGAAATACACGCTGCAAAAGCTGCCGGTTTACCCAAAAGACCTTCTTTGGTCTGCCCTCCCCTGCCCTCCTCTGCTGCTGCTGCCTTGCAGTTTATGACATCCAGATAGTGGGAGGTCTGACAAACCGAACAAGGCAGTGAGCAAGAAATTCCGTTCCTGTTGAAACCAGTAATTCCTCCGTGCAGGCTGCTTTTCTCTGTGTGTGTGCGTGCGCACGTGTGTGTGTGCGTGTGCGCTCTTTCTTTTGTGTCACTTCGAGGACGGCTCTGATATTATTATTATTTTAAATATAGCTTGCCCTGGGGCGGGGAAATGCACGAGGAAAGAGCCGGCGAGCAGCCTATCTCTCAGAAGGAAAGAGCAAGCCTCGCAGCACAGGAACTGGCTTCACTCAAGTGTGCAGTTTAGAAGTCAACAAAAACTGTTTCAAATACCACCATTTTGGAGGAGGCCGAAGAAAAAGGACACAAAACTGGCTAAACACAGTGAAGAACATGGTAAATCACGGTACAAAGTGCACCTAATGGAAGTTTGAGAGTGGGCTCTGAAGTACAATGTAAGTCTTCCTTAAATTGTATTTTTCTATCATAGTATCTAGTTGTTTAATTTCCATTCTGAAGCCAGGCTGGGCCAAAAGGTGCAATTAACTATAAAAATAAGCATGGAACAGAATGTGTAATCTCTGATATGAGGCTGAAAATGATGCTGAAATACAACAGAAGTCAGAGACTATCAGCCATATTATGGAAGATGAACTATAAATAAGACCATATCTAATTATTTCAAGAGAAAGATGCTGGATGGAATCTTTAATCAACTTTCTTAATAGGGAAGCGAGAGCTCTGCTGTTTTGTATGGCAAGCTATTTTAATACTGCTGTGTTTAAAATTGTGTGATCACAGTTACCAATAGCAATAAGATATAGCTCCAGAGGGGAGTCCTAGTGGTTGCAAAAGTTTTTTCTCTTTTATTTCTCCAACATTTTTGCTCTCTGAAGCCTCAAGTCCACACTCTCTATCCTACAGCTTGGTTTTGCTTTTCAGCTGGATTTTCAAATGTATGCCAACGCTGGACTTCCTATGGAACTGAAAACAAAACATTTCAGCTTTCGGAGTAATTCTGGCATGTTTTTCTACATCACGCTAGTGGGAAAAATACAGTCGACAAAAGATTGTGCTCCCCCAACTTCTGGCATGGACAGCTGAGGAATATAAAGCCTGATGGTGACGAAGGGTGGTAATTTCTTATTTTTCACTATTTATCTCACCGGTTTTGGACTCAGCAATGGATATTCTTTGTGATGAGGAGAGCTCTGCGAACCCAACTGCAAACTCCTTAATACAAATAAATCACGAGAGAAGACTCTACAGAAATGTTTATGGAGCTGGAGAGATTAATATATCACATCTCTTTAACCTGACCATGGACTCCGAAAACCTAACCAACCTTTCGTGTGAAAGTAACATGAGTCCACCGTGCTACTCTTCCCTGTTTCAGCTTTCACAGAAAAACTGGCCAGCTTTGCTGACAGTGATAGTGATTGTTTTAACCATTGCTGGAAATATTCTTGTCATCATGGCTGTGTCACTGGAGAAAAAACTACAGAATGCCACTAACTATTTTCTAATGTCACTTGCAATAGCTGATATGCTGCTGGGTTTCCTTGTCATGCCTGTCTCAATGTTAACCATACTGTACGGTGAGTATTAGCTGTGTAACCTACTGCATGTATCGAGAGGCTTTAAACATTGCATGCACATGTTGTTGTTGTTATTATTTCATTCTCTTACCACAAAAAGAAAATTATAATCACTCCATATGAGTTGAAATATATGTAGTTGGATAATGGATGTAAGAATAGGTGAAGTACTTGAATCTTTTCCTACTTTATATTTCTAGTTACAGGCATTTTAAACACGGTCCAGAACATTAGTTTATTACTGAGTTGCTGGATGAATTGTCTCAAAGTATATATGTAGATGCTTTGCTCTCTCTATTCTTTCATTTTTTTTTCCCTGGCTCATAATTTTCAATAATCCTAATGAGAATGTAGCGTCCTGACAGTTATTTTGCTCGGCAAATATGCCCTAATGACTACCTTTAGATTCAAAGTAGGCAATCCCTTCATTTTTTTTTAGATGAAGTAATACAAAGGTAAATAATTTTCTTAATACCAACACCCTGCTTAGACATCTACTTCCCAACAAATGCTGGCATAAATATTGTGAGAGTTAAAAAATGGATGGGAATTAATTCTGCCTAATTTTTAGTAACATTTACAAATGCAAAGCTATGATTTCTTAAAAGAAGTTATTTAAGAATTAAGTGAATAATGACTCACAGTTCATACCCTTGTAGGTGATTAATAGCAGATCTTTCTCCTCATTTTCACCAAAATCACTTCCAGCACAGCTCACATAGCAAAAAGCAGCAGCCTATGTGTTCAGTACCAATATTGTCAGGCTGTTATAACCCCTAAACTTCGAGAAATGAGTTTTCCAGTGCCACAACTGAATTGCTACAGTTCAAGGAGAAGCCAGGCAACGTCAGGATGAAAGTGAGATTGTTTGCAAAGATTTCTATTGCTTCACTATTTACTGTCCAAGCATAAGCCTGTGACTTAAGAGAGATTTCATCCAGAGAACTGGAAATTTATTTCCCAGTTTCAGTATGTCTACTCAGATTGCCCTCAGTAGAATTTGCAAACTGTATGTGGCATCAGTGGTGGTGTAACGTTGTGATTTATTGTATTAGTGGTGCAATTACCTTTGGTGAAGACACAGCGCAAAACGGAGCCATGGGAGCAGAAATCGTCTGATGCGTGAGATTAGCAAAACCCTTTTAAATCCTGCGTGATTCCCTGAGACATGCAACAGGGACTCCTGCTGGCCAGGCTCCGCTGCTGAGGAAAGAGGCGCCCAAAATCTGCTGCTCGGAAGTGATTTGGAGGTCGGGACGTGGGATTTCCTGCATGCAGCGAAGCCGAAACCCTCGTCGCCGGGAAAAGGCTGCGTCACCCTCCTTTGCAATCGCTGGCTTGGAGCAGCATCAGGGCACCAAAAGCCACTGGAGAGGGAGTGCACAGGCTCTGTCTCCTCTCTCCCTGCTTTTTCCCTTGCAATGTCAAGAAGGAGAGTAACTTGGGGTGAAAAATCATCTGGTGGTGCACACAGGTACCAGAAGAGCCATCTTGGCATGGTGCACTGTCACCCTCCAGGACGACCAGTGACGGAGCAGAGAGAAACCTCCCCTTATGCAGGAGCATTTTCTCGGCCTCAGCCGCCCAGAGGAAGGTCGGGATGCAGCCAGCATCAGCCACATCACCTATGTTGACAGTCCTGAGCCCAAAGCAGGGGCCTTTGCATCCACCTTGCTCTGCCGGCGTCCCTCCAAGGCTGTTGAACAAGGGTGCTCCACCACCCGCTCCGCAGCCCCTTGAAGGGGAGTTGTGACTGTTTTGCTCAAAGGAGAGATGAATTCCTTCTCAAGAGCTTTACAGCTACTGTGGACAAATTCTGTTCAAGTGTGCTGGCAACCTGTCTGCCCAGCTTGCACCCTTTGGGCCAGGCAGGCTTCTCCATCCACCCAACAGCAGAAACCTCTGCTGCAAAAAGACACCCACCAAGGTGGATGTGCCCACAGAGCAGAAAATTCAAAGAGTTCAACAACAGCACTGGATCCCACCCAAACATGCATCGGGTCCCTGATGCCTGTTGCTCCTGCTGCAGTGACTTCCCCCATGCCAGCATGGAGAAGCTGTTGGGATTATTGGCAGATGCTGCGTAACTCCCTGCTGCAGTGGAAGAACCAGGCATTTCAGAGGGCTCCTGACCAGTCGAGTGCTGACCTTAGACATGGCCTCAGCTGATGTGCTTCTGTCAAGGCAGGATGGCGCACAGGGCCTCCTCAGTAACTGCCCATGCCTATAGATTCTCCTCTCCTCTCCTCTCCTCTCCCCTCCTTACAGCATTTCCTTAGCCTTTCCCTGTATCTCCTGTTACCAACAAGCAGCAGCCCACCCATCCTGGCCAGCTTCCCTTGTTTGCCTCCTCACCTCAAAGACCTTGTGAGAAAGCATTTCTCATCTCCTGGATACTACTATCTGGCAACCTCAGGAAGAAAATCCTATCTCACCTACCTGCCCTCCCTCTCAGCCTCTCAACCTCGAATGCACAGATGCACAAGCATCACTTGCCTGTCCCTTGGATGGGACTCCCTGATGTGAGTTCCTGCACCTCATGAGCTCTCATGGACCACGTGAAATCCTGAACCTTGTAAAATTTGCCCTGCCCACACAATCTTTAAATTGCAGCCATGGTTTGTTTTTTGGTTTGGTTTATTTTCCTTTGGATATGTGGAGGGGTGAATTGGACAGTGACCAAAGCACAGCACAAGGCAAAGCTGCCATAAAATGTCCCAAGGCCTGCCTGGAGGGTGCTATCTACATGCTTCCTAACTCCTATTGCATCCACAGCTGATTCCTCTCGTGCACTTTCCCTTTTCTTGGCCCTGTAGTCTCCAAAGTAGCTTATCTGATGCATGTTGTTTTATCCCTGTCCCATCCGGTTTTAAAGCAAGGACAAGAGGTCAGAAGGATATGACAAATGTGTTCCCAAAGGCCACTAATGCAAGACAACAAATTCATGTTGTCAAGTGTAAAAATACTTTATCGCTTTTCCCTGTGTAAACTGCCCTGTCCTGACAGAGAGATGCTGCTGGGAAGACATGATCCTGAAAGCCAGCCCACACGTAACGCACTCCAGAGACTAGATTCCCCACTGGAACACCAGAAAACAAGATAAAACATATCCATAAATGCTCTATGACTTGTCAGGGTCAGCCCATATTACAGCAGTCCAAGAGCATCAAGTAATAGGTCTCCCCAGTGCTTACTGAGACTTACTAAGTTTAATTAGGCACAGGCGCAGCTCCTCTGTCCCTCCCTCTGTTCCTGCTGTTGCAAATCCTGTTGTTCTGTACCTACAAAGGAGACGGGCAGCCCCCAAAACACTACCTTTTTATCACAATGCCGGCTCTGGCATTGCCCCATACCACACTGTCATGGGCAGCTCAGGTAATATGCTGTAAATTAAATCACCACAAGATAAGGACATGGATAACTGCAAAACTTGCTCCACGGAGAGCGATTAGTGGTTCCCTGCCAGACTAGAAGGGCCTTTGAATGGGGCTCCTGCAGGGCTCTGCTTAACCTGGGTCTGCTCAGTGCTGCTCCTAATGACCTGGACGGTGTATGGAGTGTGAGCTTACACAGCCTTCCAAAAGCACCAAGCTGGGAGAGGTTACAAGCACTCAGAGGGACAGGATCAGAATCATCAACAATCATCTGGACCCCTGGAGAGGAAGTCTGAAATGAACAACTAACATTCACTGAGGATAAATGCAAAGATAGCCACTTAGGAAAAAGATAGGAAACCAACTACTGCTGGGGAAATTTGTCCAGGCTTAAGGAATGGAGAAGAGCCTGGAGAAGAGAAGGCTCCGGGGAGACCTTATAGCAGCCGTCCAGTACCGAAATGGGGCCTACAGGAAAGATGGGGAGGGACTCTTTATCAGGGAGTGTAGTGATAGGACGAGGGGTAACAGTTTTAAACTGAAAGAGGGGAGATTTAGGTTGGATATCAGGAAGAAATTCTTGACTGTGAGGGTGGTGAGACACTGGAACAGGTTGCCCAGAGAAGCTGTGGAAGCCCCATCCCTGGAGGTGTTCAAGGCCAGGCTGGATGGGGCTTTGAGCAGCCTGGTCTAGTGGGAGGTGTCCCTGCCCATGGCGGGGGGGTTGGAACTAGGTGATCTTTAAGGTCCCTTCCAATTCTAACCATTCTATGATTCTATGAATGCTGAACAAGTTCTGTCTGTCAAAAAGGATCATAAACTAAGCATGTGTCACTAGTATGATATTTTTATACAAAAGGCACTCATCATTCCAGGTTGTGTAAGGACATTCCCTGCGAGACCCGTGAAGCAATCTTGTATTTCACTTAGCAGTCGGGAGGCCTTTGCAAGAGTACTGAGCCCTGTTTTGGTCACTGAATGATAAGCAAGATGTGGATAAATTAAATAGATTCCAGGGCAGAGAAACAAGAAGCACAAAAGTTTTAAAACCATTATCTGTAAGCAAAAGATAAAGGAATTGGCGTTGCTTAGCCTGGAAGAGAAAAAGACAAAAATAGGCAAGACACGATAGCCATCTTCCAATAGCTTCCAGAAAGAACAGCAATCAATTATTCTTCATGGAGGGTGGAAAGAACAAGGAAAAAGGAAAGGCTCAATTTGCAGCAAATAAGATGTAGGTTGGATATTGGTAAACACTAATGCATTTGCTTTGGATTGCTCTCTCTGGAGGAGCCTATCAATATACAGGGAATATCCTTATTCAAGTTAGTGGTAGGTGCCTGAAGACGGGTGAGACAAATATCACAGGTGTGCAACAAAATATTTTTCTTCCTTCAGCTCCCACTAAATCTAAAGTTTTAGTTTCATAATTTGGGCAGCTTTGCATATCAGCAGGTGTTAATAATGCAGTAATTATGTGGATAAAAGTCCTAAAACAAAATTGCGAACTTGCAGGTTTACAATGGCAAAATCGCTTCTCTTTCCACAGATCTGCTGACAGAAATGGTTAATTATAACAACAAGCATTAGCATTATGCAAATAGAATTAAAAAGAAAAAAAAATGCTACTTGTAGCCTGGGAAAGAAGCAGAATTAATCCCAAAAGCTACAGTTAGAAGGTTGCAAACAAAAGAAAAAGGTTTCTTAAAACAGTGTCAGGCAGCTTCTGTTGAAGGCATCACTCACTACCAGCTAGCAGTGGGATAGAAGGATATATGCACTGAGATTTATGTGTCACAACAAAAGATGTGAGTATGTCACATTCTCAGCTGATGTCAACTTTGTCTTGTGCAGGTTACACGTGGCCTCTACCTACGAAGCTCTGTGCTATTTGGATCTACCTGGACGTGCTTTTCTCCACTGCCTCCATCATGCACCTCTGTGCCATCTCACTGGATCGCTACATTGCCATCCGAAACCCCATCCATCACAGCCGGTTTAACTCAAGAACTAAGGCTTTTGCAAAAATAATTGCTGTTTGGACCATATCAGTTGGTGAGTGAGACAATATTTCAGCATGTAATTGCAGATTCCTAGCCTTTGAGAGGATTTGAGATATATAGGGCAGTCTAAAACTGTGTTCTCTGCCTGCAATATTTTGCTTGCCACAGTCTAAGAAGTGCTGTAATGTAGTAATTATGCAATGGAAATCAACAATGACAACGGGAAATGGAGGAGAACTGAGCACCACTGTCACTGGAAGAATATAAGTCAGTGATAGGACTACTGGGTTCAAGTTTGTTTCAAAGGTGTGTTTATTTCCCGTATTGATTATCCATCATTACCTTAACATTTAAAAAGAAAAAAAAAAATACCTCAACTGAAAAAAAGATCTCTTTGTTTTATGTAAGTCAGTTGTTCCCAACTCCTTATCAGTGTAATTTGCTTACAGATGTTTCTTACAGGCAGATCTTTTCTGCCTTTAGTGGTGCACAGGGTAGAGTATTCATGCATCCTATATAGGAGGCATTAGGTACTCTGTGTACACTGTAAGTGAGAGAAGTTTCTCCACAGGACAGTTGAGAGTTGCAGCCTAAAATAGGTGCCCCGAATGACTCCCTAGATGAATCTCTCTTTGCACTGGCAAAACCCAGAGGCTCGAAACTAGGCATGGGAGCGTTGCTCTTCCATTCTTGTAGTGGCAGCACCCTTGGTCCGGAGCAGCCTCGCAAGGTGGGAGTTGGGTAGAGTTTGGTGTCTGATGCCACCAGGAATTTCCTCACACACCTGGGGCGGTGGTTCTCAAATGTGTTGAAAGCGCAGATCCCTTTCAGCTCATCTGGTTTTGTAGACCCTCCCATTGGCAGCTCACTTAGTCTCAAGCAGGAGAAATTCACTCTCTTGCCCTGGAAGAGATGAGTGTTGCCAGCAATCAAAGGTAATTACCTGCTTCCCTGGCTAATACAAATTATATTGCAAGTGGTAACTGTAATTTGTTACCGTTCTTCCGAGGGGGAGGAAAGGAGATGATGCCTAACACTGCTGCCTGCCCGCCGCTCTGAATCGTCTCCCGGGTCCCTCTTGATCCTGGCTCGGAGTCTGAGAAAAAGCAGTCTAGGATATTTATGGCTTAAAATAGTTGTATCTTCTGCTGCACAGTAAGAAATAGTGGGAGCCCTCTCTCAACAGGAGGACAGTTCTGCATCCTCCAAGATGTGGTGGGGTTCAACAGCATCACGTGTGGTGCCGGGGTGCATTCAGCTGGTCAGATGTAGATGTCTAGCACAGGCCAGGTGAACTCCACCCTAAAAACACCTAGCTCTCAACTATAAAGGAAGCCTAGAGCAGATGTAGAAGTCTTAATTTAGATTAGATGAATTATATCATATATCTCTACAGTCACTTTTTTTATTAATCCAGTAGAAAACATGACTCCCTAGATTTTCCAACCTTGGAGACTGCTAAGTGCAAGCATTTTCAGTGCATTCTCCATATAGCATAAAAAATACAGGCATTCCTTAAATGTATACGTTCTGTGTAACCACACTGCATTTGTGTGTGGTGCCTATGCCTCGTGTGTGTGAAATTACCACCCTTTTCTAACACAAATTAATTCACAGAATGATCAGAATGCCCATTCCAGGGGCAAAACCAGTGGTCCACGCTGCTCAGCATCTTTCCTCAGACAGGGGCTCACTGCCGGAGTATCTGAATTATCTCACTATTAAAATGAATCCAGAAAAAGTTATTATTTAAGCCCTATTAGTTAGAACATGCTTTATGTCCTGCAGCGGGAGGGCTTAGTTCTTTGATATCTTGATATTTAATTTCAAAAGTTAGGACTGTTCTTTGCTGTAATAACTGATAACAACTTTTACCCACTGTAAAAAACACCTTTTCTGCTCTCTAGAGAATTTTCTTCTAACAGTGATCAGACGAGCCATGGATGTTATGTGTTATTACTATGGCAAGTGGTAGCAACGTGGTCGCTATTTATATAACTCTCAAAAATACAACTTATTTTATTGGAAAGCACTCAAGTGTGGCATGAGTGAAGGGGACAGAGTCCTGCTTTGCTGCAGCTGGATAAGGACACACGTAAGGGAACAGGGGACGTCGGGAAAACAGTTGGGCTGATAGGGTACACTCCATCTCATTCACACACCACCTGCCATCAAAACAGTGAGTGGCTTAAATAGATATAAATGAATGCAGGCACGCACACTGAGGTGTGCAGGAATGAAGCGCCGCTGAGCTAGTTTGCTAGTCCTGTGGAAGCAAGGGGCACGGGGAGACAATTTAAAGGAAGACGGGTCAGTTCCCAGCCTGGCAGCGGTTTCATGAATGAACTCCAGCAAATGTCATGTGCTTCAGAGGACAGGCAGGGGAAGCAAAGACACGGCAAGCTGCAAAGAAGCTGCTCAGTTAGTCACTGCCAGGCTGTGAGATTGCACCATGGCATAATGCTATACTATACAGAAAAATGCCAGTATTATAAGGAACCTTGATGGATCCCACATCACCCATGCAACTTGCTGTCAGTCGGTCGTTGACCCTGTCCTCCTGATCTGCCACGATCCAACTCAGAATGGAAATGGTTTCTGAAGAGCAAGGTGTTTTCTGTATCATTTACTAATAGGAAATGGTTTCTGAACAAAGAGGGGCTCTATGTGTCATTTACCAGTCTTCAGGCTCTCAGTGCTACTTAGAGTGGCAGAGCTATAAATTATTTAGCTCTTTGTATTTTCACGTATCTACAGCTGGCAGAGGCAGAACCAGTGTCGGGCACAACACGGTCTCTGCAGCTCGGCTGACAAATTCAGAGGGAAGAGTTTCTTAAGGTTGTGTCCCCCAGCTTCCTTTGGCTTCCCCTTGCTCCTGCAGTTTGAAGCTGAGCCGATGCCCTGTGAATTTTCATGATGTGTGAGATGGAGGGTAAAAAGCAAGAGAAAGAAATGAAAGATGTCATGTTCCCCTGCAGAAAGGCTTGTTTTACCTGAGGAAGAGGGGAGAACCTGCTGATCAGAGACCCTCAGTAACTTCCCTACTGTCAAAATCCTTAGTCCATCCTCTTGCATATCCTCCTTCAACAGTTGTTTTAACAGGCTAAGTCCCAATCTCTCTAGGCTCTGTTTGTGTGGCAGTATCCCATGCCCAGGTCATCTCTGTACCTTTCTCTGAATCTTTTCTAGTGCTCCTACATCCTCTTTGAGACATAGGTGGCCAGACGTAAATATTCAAGATGTGGACAGACTATGAATTCATGTGGTGTAGTAATGTTTTCTGCCTTGTTCTCAGTTCCTGCTTTAATAAGTCCAGCCTTTCTGTTAGTCTTTAGGACCACCCCTGCACACGGAGCTCAGTGACTCAAAAATCACGGAATCAGAGAATAGTTTGGGTTGGAAGGGACCTTTAAAGATCATCTAGTCCAACCCCCCTGCCACGGGCAGGGATGTATTCCAGTAGACCAGGTTGCTCAAAGCCCCATCCAACCTGACCTTGAACACTACCAATGATGGGGCATCCACAACTTCTCTGGGCAACCTGTTCCAGCCACCCTCATTGTAAAAAAACCTCCTCCTTATGTCCAACCTAAATCTAGTCTCTCCATTGAAAAGAGAGTAGATTCTATTGGCCCTTGTCCTATCATTACAGGACTTGATAAAAAGTTTCTCTCCATCTTTCTTATAAGCCTCCTTCATACATTGAAATGGCAAAATAAGGTCTTCCGTGGAGCCTTCTCTTCTCCAGGCTGAACAACTCCACCTCTCTCAACCTTTCTTCATAGGAGAGGTGCTCCGGTGCTCTGACCATTTTCATGATACTCCTCTCTTTCCTGAGTAATGACAAATAGTTTTGCATATTTATATAGGGTTCCCCCTGCCTCTCCGTCAACTAATGTACAAGTCTTTGTTTCTTAGCACTGAATTCTGTCTGCTACTTTGGTGTCCATTAGCTGAGATTTATGAGGACTTTCTGCAATTCTCTACAGCCAAGAGCTGCGCGTCGCCAGCACATTTACACAGTTCCAGTGTCCATGCAGACAGGTCACGGTTGGGCTGAACAGCACTGATGAACACAGAGGGCTGTTGGACACCTTCTACCATCCTTACAGTGGAAACAAACCACTTAATCCTACGCCTTGTTTTCTTTTAACCCATCTTTTTTCTATAAGAGGACCTTTCTTCTGCCATTAGAGTTTAATTTCTTTAACAGCCTTTGACAAAACAGTATTGTCAGAGCTGGAAATCCAGGAACATTATATCAGCTGGATCACCCTTATCCACATGCTCTCTGACTTCTGCAAATACTTCTACATGATTTGTGCAGAAGTTCTCCTAGTGCTTTCCGATCTACCCACATCTCCTTCATTATGACTTCTAATTTACCTAAGTAACAACACTTTCATTCAGTAAATTCATAATTTTCATTTTATTCACTAAAGTCACAAATTTATTCAGTAAATTTGATCCAAAGACCAGTCAATCAGTGCTCTTCCCTCTGTTGGCTTCAGCAATATCAGAATTATTTAAAAAACAGCATAAAAAGGGACAGATAATTTTATTTACTTGGTTTCTGAAATCTTGACTTTCTTAGAGAAAAAAGAAAAAATTGTACTAACATTTGTTTTTGCATTTAGTGGAAGAAGAGCATTTAGCCAGCAGCCTTTCTTTCACTAGACCATGTAATGCCACAGGCAATTGGTTTAAAATGGATTCTAATTACTGTAACAGATTCTAATCGTGTCTTTAATTCTTAAATCATCCAGTACCCAGAGTGGCTAGATAATTAGATTATTTTTAGCTGTTGAAGGCAAAAGCCCATTAAACCCTGAAAATTATTCCATTTGTTTTAAAGCACAGAGGTCATTACTGAGAACAGGTGTAAAAGGCCCAAGCACTTCCCCTTCCTAGAAAAATTAGACTTGAATTTTGAATAGCATTTAAGTGGAATCTATAGAATTGTAAATAGAGGCTGTGCTGAAAAATACAGGTAAAGCACCTTTGAATCCTACGTGGGCCTAAGAAACATATTGCTCTGCAAGAAGCCATCATTATCTCCTTTAAAAATCCTTGAAAGGGCCACATAAAAGAATTAGTCATGAATGTTAAGCCCTTATATATGTCATTCTTCAGTCCTTATTTCTCTCTATTCCTCTGTTAATGGTCTAAGTAACGTGAAGTTTGATGAAGCCCAAATCCTCTTAGCTGAGTTTTCTCTCTCTTCTCTTATCATTTCTCACTCAGCCTACACATCTGCTCACTGCCTTCAGGCAGTTTCTGCTCTCTCCAGTCACTAACAACTTAGATTTATTCAGTACTTTTCATGCAGAAAAAAAAAGCCCAAAGTGGAGCTGAATGAAGCTGGTGAAATATCTCCCATCGCCTAAGTCTCTTAAAATTTTGCCATTGCTTTCGAGGCTTTGAAAATACAGAAATACTGTATCATGTGAAGCGACATTCTCCAAAGTGTAGGGTGCAAAAAGTTACCTCCAGGTGTATGAAACAAGTGCAAGCCCAGTGTAACTGAGCCCTCTTATAATTGGGCAATGTGAAGCTTTATGCTGAAGTAAAGGCTTACACCTCCTTCCTGGGCAGCCTGCAATTTCTCCGCATAACTTCTTGCTGTCCTGCAGAGTACGAAGGGCCAGGGAAGCAGCTGGGATTGGGAGAGTACAACTACCAGTGTCTCTGGATTGTGGTTTGCTGACAGCTTTGGCCTGCTCCAGCTCACTCCTCCTTCTGCCAAGGACAGCTTTCGTTTGAAAGTGCCTTTGCTGTTTTCAAAAGGCACAAATAGCCAAGGCGCTGCAGGTTGGGAATCCCTGCTCTGGATCCACTGCATCCTCCATTTCTTCCAGATGACAGATTTATAATTTGCCAGTTCATTCAAGTCTAATTTGGGGATGGCTTGGCATAGGAAAAGACCACTTGTTATAACATGGAATATACTGCCAAAATACATAAAATTGAAAGTAATTGCACACAGCACTGTACTCCAACCATGTAGAGTTAAAGTTGAGCACCTAAATTTGGAAGTGCTGGAGCTAAACTTGTTCCACTACTCTCTTTACCGTGTAGTCATTCACTTCGCTTCCATTTCTTCTTTTCAAAACTTGGCTTTGCATTCTTAGCAGTATTTATAATCATTTCCTTAGTTAACGTCTTTTTTTAATCATACTCATGAAATCATCTCCCAGAGAGTGAACATACTGTTTGGTCTTCCAGCTCGAGGATCTCAAAGGCAAACATTGTAGGTTTTGTGTTTGGCCAATCCCCTGCAGCATTTTCCATTTGTGGATGTAGATGCCACCGTAAAAACACAATGCCATAAAGATGTTAAAAATTGTGACACAACATGTAGAGAAATTTGCATTAACTGTAATGAAGGACCATGGCACAAAATTTCATAAATGAGGCTTTAGAGCTCTATAACCATCTCACAGAATGAGGATCTTCATCTTATTATTTTATAGAGACACAATGTATGAGGCTTAGTAGGTAGTAGCAATTATGCCAGTAGAAAGTTCATTGCCATACTAATGACTCCACCAGCAGTGACAACTAATGAGTAAAGGAGCACTCCATGCCCAGGTTTTCCAAGGGAAGTTAACGTTCAATGCTGTGATGCATGTTCCTGAGTTGGCTAGCACATGTATTCTGGTTATGAGACATTACTTAAGATGATTCTGAGAAAGAGACAGAAATATCATATTTACTTTCCTCTTTGATGGAAATTGTTCCCGTATTCCCCATGTAACAGAATCCTTTGCTTGATTTGTTCTTCCCAGAAGAGCGAACACATCTCATCCACCAGACCAACAGCTTACCACACATATCTCCCTCTCATAACTGTGAAGGTTAAAAAAGCTTGCATTTTGAACATGTATATGGTTTTTTTTCATTATCTGACAGGGAGGTGTTACTAACCTTGTACTTTTCTTCATGAAAAAAAGTGCTCAAAGGAATGGTAATGATTGAACTGCTTTCTAAATTCTCCAAATTTGGAAATACAGAGATAAAGAAACAACATAAAAATCCATAGGGCCACATTTTCAAACCAGAGACATTGAGCAACCTGGCATACGTCTGGGCGGGGAAGAACACACTATACCAGCACATATGTACTGTAAAATAAAGAGTAATTATTATGTATACATTGACAATTTTCGTTGTGTAATTACCTGATCAACAGGAGGAGGTGAAAGTTTTTGCCTATGAAAAAGGCACACACCCATTTTGTGAGCACCTCTTTTGCAAGAAACACTCTTCTTTGCAAGTGAAAAAAGAATGAGGATAGATCACAACATTAATGTGTGGCTTTTCTTTCTGCTTTGGTTTTATTTTTAAGGGCAAGTTTTAAATGACAGAGCTATATTTTTAATAGCGGATTTGTGTGGAAAGAACCTGGTTAGTCAAGGTACTGATGACAGAACTTGTTCATTGTCTTTTTTTTTTTTTTTAAACTTGTCTCTACTTTGAAGACCATAAGGACCATGTTCTTCTCCCTTGAAGCTACCAGAAAAAAAAGCATTGAGTTCAATTGGACCAGGCTGGTCCTATTATCAGGTTTCTTTGAAGGAGTAAGTAACTGTTTGTGGTTGGCAATATGACCTATAATCAGCCAGTCTCTCTTTGTAGGATACGTCAGAGTAAATGGAATGTTTTAAGAAAAAAGGCAGTTCAGTGCCTATTATAAGTTATTCCTCCTTCTCTGAAAGGCTATATTTTTCAGCCAGTCTTGTACCCAGCACAGTGTGGAATACAGACAAGAATCCAGAATGGATTCCTCATCCAGAGGGGGCAGGATGAGCCTGGGTCCTACCGCAGGATACCCTTTTCTGCAGAAAGTGCTATGTGAGGTGTTGCAAAATGCAGAAAGGACGTGTTCACAGACTTGCTCCAGTCTTTTTGCTGTAGGTCTCTATAACAGCACGCGCTCAAAAGGGGATCCTATATTGACCAAGAAATTACTTGACCATCTCCAATCAGAGGAACTGGGATTTCTGCATAGCAGAAGCCCCATGCAATGTAAACGAGCAGAAAAGGAGTGCACAAGGAATCATGTTGGGATTTATAAACTCTGTCATCTGTACACTGTAATTGCATTTAATCACCTTCTATATTAAAAATAGTGTTTTTAAAGTGGAAATGTATTGCATAAAAGAAAATCTCAAGAACAAAGAAATTTTCATTCATTTTAAAATTATACAGAGCAATTTCACAGCTTCTTTTATGTATCTTAAAGAATTAAATTTTGTTTAAGCCAGATTTTGGATTTTGTAATGTTAAGAAAGATAAACTTATCCCAGAATTCTGCTTTAAAATGAAAGGCTTACATTTACCCCAATTAGCAGGAACATTGCAAACTGTCGCACACCCAGGCTGCAATTAACTTTCCCCATGCATTTCCTGGCCCATGCCATTGGCATCATTTCCAAGCAGAAGCCCAGCTAATAAAAGTCAGGGGGTTTGTCAGAGCTGAGACAACAATATTCCTAATTACCTACAACAAATTTAGAAATACCTGTCAGCTGATTTTTCCTATGATGTCCTCCAGAGTCATTGCTGGAAAACAGCCTGTCGAACTCCTATGATGTCCTGAAGGCAGGCTCAGGCATGGCCATAAAGGCTCTCTTTTGTGGCTGATCAAAATTGGAGCTGTGTGTTTCACAGTATTCAACCCCGCACTTATGTTGCAAGTAAATCACACCCACTGGGAAGACTTTTTTCTTTTTGGCAGAACATAACCCTCATTATGATTTTGTATTCGATATGAGTTTTGAAATATCAAATTGACCGCTATTGCTAGGATCATAGACATCCCGAGATAAACACTGTGTGGTTTTAGGTCTCAGGTGCACTGAGTGAGCATCGTAACTTTCTCCTTATAAGCATAAAAGTGTCCAAAAGTTTTAGGTTGAATGTTCCCAGGGTAAAACCAGCCCTGCCTTGCATACCAGTCCAGGACATGAGGAATGTCCTTGCATACCAGTCCAGCATTCAGAATAGATATTTCTTGTTGCAAGGGCAGTTCATGCATTTATTTTTCATTTTCAAGGTGGTTTGTGACATTTAGCAGAAAGATAAACCTAGGGATTATGCTATAGCACCTACATAGACACCAACAGATGGGAAATATAGGCAGATATGATCTATCACTTTTTCATCTCTTCTTCAACCCTGCCATCTTCTACATGCGACCAGGGCGCTGACTGATTCAACAGAAGAGCAGTTCCGCCAGGGTGAGGGGCCTTGTCTCCTGGGTGGGCAGTGAAGCATAAACCACAGGATCCTGAATTATGATGTTCAGACTGGTGCGGGTCTCTAAGCTGGCTTCTCATCCTGTTTTTCCTTCCAAATTTTCCACCACATCAGGACATCTGCCCCAAAACCTGCCCAGCCATTGGTACAGTCTCTTTGTATAACTAGTAAGAAGCTGACCATTTGCTTCATCAGCAGCCTCTGCAAGCAGCCAGAAAAAGGAGGCAGGGAGAGACAAGACAAAGATCTGGATTAAAGTGGGACCTGGTCTGAGGTCTGGAAAATACAGAATAATTACAGTTTTGGTTGTCTGTGCCCTTCCAGACTCAGTACAAAATTGTTGCTAAAAAATAATAATAAACAACTTACCTGACAGTTACATTCAGTCTCCCTTTAAACTGCACAACGAGGTCAAAGAGCAATGCCAGAGAAATCTCAGAGAGATACCAACAGAAATCTCTATTCAATTCTGTGGAGGATTAAGGCAGAGTTAAGTAAATTATCAGCATTCAACAAATCATACCACGTAATAATTAAAAGACCACAAGTAAAAAACTGGGAGAGTCACTTAGGCTGCTCCAGGAGCCATCACATTAGTTGCTTATGATAGTGAAATATCTAAGATCTTTCCATAATTTCTATCTTATTGCTACTATATAGGTTTTTTTAAGCATTACTGTGTACGTAGCATGTATAGCATATAATAAGTTAGGCCTGAGGAGCCTTCAGGAGCTTCATAGCTAAAAAGGCTGACTGATAATGTGTGATCTGGGAAGATCCTGCTAGAAACGTATGGTATTTTTTTCTTTCTCAAAGCAAAGTGAGCCCCAAATCTATTCTCCTAAGGGCCTGAACAGTGAACATTGCAAAGCCATCTGACATGGAATACAAAAAGGTGCTGTGCTAAAAAGGAGGGATATCACAAGCGGCTGGAGTTGATCCCACTTAGAGGCTCTTTTCCTTTTCAAATTAACTCATTTACCTAAGCCAGTGACAGGCATAAATTTGTAACTGGAGTGGAAATCAAACCATTGTTACAGGGAACATAAAAACACCAATGCAATTTAAACAACATTAACTGAGTACACAGAAAGGAAGAGGGGTGTTTGACCTGCTCTGATGCATTTCGCTGAGCCACAGGAGCAGCAGGTTTGTCCATCCAGGAGCCTTAAATAAGAATGAGTAGCATCTCGTCCCTCTGTGCAGAGCTAGGCTGGAGACCTGTGGCACTTCTTGCAATTTTTCACACTGAATATTCAGCTCGTTATCTTAAGGTCAGTCACTTCTAATCACCACGGATGAAGTAGCTACACGGCCATCATCAGCCTACGTCCCCTGGAGGAGAGCGTTATGCCCAGCTCCCTCCCGACTCCCAGCTGAGAGCAGGATTATAGCTGCCGTCTGGCTACCCTTGGACTTGGGCTCCGCTCGCCAGCATCCCCCCAGCGAGCTGCTTCCTCGGCCTCCTGTCCAGGCTTAGCCAGACACCGCCTTACTCTCGACTCTCCGGACTTGGGGACAGTAGTAAATCTCAATCTCACCGAAGGTCAGACTGCAAATAAATTGGTATTGTAAAGAACAACGCTAGAGAAAAGGAAGCTGAGGAGACCTTATTGCTCTGTACAACCACCTGAAAGGAGGTTGTAGAGAAGTGGGGGTTGGTCTCTTCTCCCAGATAACAGGTGATAGGACAAGAGCAAATGGCCTCAAGTTGCTCCAGGGGAGGTTTAGACTGCATATTAGACTATATATTAGGAAAAATTTTTACCTTGAAAGGGTTATCAAGCATTGGCACAGGCTGCCCAGGGAAGTGGTTGAGGCACCATCCCTGGAGATATTTAAAAGACGGGGAGACGTAGTGCTTAGAGATATGGTTTAGGGATGGGTTTTGTCAGTGTTAGGTTGATGGTTGGGCTCAATGATCTGAAAGGTCCCTTCCAACCCAGGCAATTCTATGATTCTATGAATTAAATTACAAGGTAGGAGGTCTTAAAAGCCTTTTATTATTATGTTAGAAACCTGCCCCCACCCCTAGATTTTTGCAGCTGCTCTTTGATTTCCTTCAGGCACTGCACATGCAAGACATCATCCTCTCTCCCTGCTGGCAGGCCTTCCCTGGTGGGAGGCAGGGACCGAAATGCAGGCAGACATGCAGAGCAAGCTGGAGTCCATGTAGAAGGGCTGGCACATGGGGTCATGTTCCCTGTCAACCTCACTTGAGATACAACGCCACCATCCCAGCTGGGAGTGCTGGGATGCTGTGCTGGGACCAGGGTGATGTGCAGGCAAAGGAATCCTTCCAGCAGACTTCACCAGCCCCATATGAAAATATAAATGCTATTGACAAACTCCAGGGCTACAAAACTGGCAGAAATCTTCACTGCTACCCTATACCCTTTCTACCTTACGCACTTGAGGGCTGGCAGGACATCTCCTTTGAGCTAACAGATACAGCAGCACCGATGTGTTGCCAAACTGCAGGCTAAGGGTTTCACAGCACTGGCCTTGCTGGTCTTCAGGGGATTGCCCATGTTTGCAACGACCTTCACACATTGTTATCAAAACAAGGCTGATGTAAGCAGTGATGACTTCAGATCATGAAAAGACAGCTTGTAACTCAGTTATTTAGAAAAGTCGGCAATCTTAGTTGAGCAGGTATGTGGTCATCTGCAGATGGGTGTGTGTCCGTGTGAAATTAGTGCTTATTTTCAGCCCTGCTTCTTTTAACATGACACGTTGTGGTATCCACATGCCTCTGAACCGAGTAGGATAGAGAGTGCCCATGCCTTTCCACTCCTTGTCGTATTTCATACTCTCAGATTTTAAAATGCACCTGAGGTTGTGGGCAGGTCTCCCTGACCTTCCTTTCTTTGGGCACTTCCCCATGAGAATGTGGCAGGAATAGCTGGCCGCCTGAGGGAGAGATATGAGAAAGAGAAGCCTCTGGCCAGATGCAAATCTAACCTAGCCCAGCTCCCAGCAGAAGAAAGTGACGACATCCATACAGACGGCTGGGACAGAGTGGGGTTTGCCCTTCTCTCAGTGCTCCTTCAGCACTGCTACTCTGACACGAGTTGTCCATGTGCTCTCAGCATCATCTGGGAACCACAGGACCAAGCAGGGCAAAAGAGGAGCAATTTCATCTCAGATGGGACACGGCAATGTGGTGCCAATACACTGCAGAATCACTTCCATAAACCTTTATTTGTCCCATCTCCAAGGATGGGCTAAGTTTTCACAGGGATGGTGCTTTCTCAGGTGGAAAATTTGGTCTACATGGCATGACGGCACGCTCCTTAGCGGAGATCAGGTTGAGTGGGTTCTTCTGGATCAGTAAGAGGAAAAGGATTTTTAGGCTCTCTCTATTATTGTTTTTTAACATCCTGGACATCCTGGAGCTAAACAGCTCTGTCCGGCCTTCTGCTGCAAAAGCAAGCCCAGATACCTTCTTGCCTCCCTCTTCTTCCTTGTAGATGCATTTATAATGACTTGTATTTGTGCAGAGATTTACTTTTTATCTGAAAGTTGACACACTTACCAAGTCTAGGGCTGGAGTCTTTTGACATCTTTCTCCACGCTTAACATCACTAAAATATTCAGAATCAGACAATGAGGTCTAACCAAGCACAGTAAAAGGGAGATTCATCAAATCCATGTGCAAGAATCTGGGATATGGTACACATTATTTTGCTCTTTAGCCATATTGTGCCAAAATTTATTTACTGGGCAGTTTGGTGTTTCTTACTTATTTAGGAAAGGTTCTGTGCCTCAGTGGACAAAATGCTATAGTAAACAAACAAAAGGAATGCAAGCATGTGTCATCTAAAATAAAATTTCAGTATAAATTCATAAAGCCTTTCAATTTTATGAGGTTTCCACTGATCAAGAACATACTCTTTCTATTTGCTGGCCCTAGAGGTGAAGGTTTTACCTGCGGGTGTCCTGTACGGCAAGTCACCAGTGTGCTAACTGCAAGCAGAAAGGCTTTTACTCTACAAAGACAGAAGCACTGCAGAGCTTCACTTACTTAAAATGAGGCAACGTGCAGTCAAGGGCCAAGGAGGTCATTACCGGGGAATAACTACAAGCACATTAGGAAATAACTAAAAAAAAAAATTCAATATTCAAATTGAGGTAGCAAGGCTAGCTTTGTGAAGTGTAACTGCCTCCCTGCTTATGAAAGACCAGACCAGGCAGCATCGCTTTGCCCAGCAATTTCTTACCCCATGAGGGCCTCCCCTCTGCCCACTGCAGTCAGCGGAGGGTGAAAGCAAACCTGTGCTGGCACTAAACTAAGAGGGTTTGATTGCAATAGCAACACTCTCTATTTCATTTTCTTCAGTTGAAACCACTGGGGTCTGTTCACTGTCGCTCTTTGCTGCATACGTGAATGGCATAATCTGAAATCCTCAGTCCCCAAATCCTTTTTCAAAATAAATTTCTCCAGGACATTTATAAATCTTTTTTTTTTTTTATTTCTAGCTATTTGATAAGTGTAGACTTCTATATGCCTCTGCTAGTCCCTTTAGTGACTGGGTAATCATATTACACAGAGGGATAGCAACTTCTCTTGATTTGAGAGAGCCGTGAGAAGCCAATAAGCACCTTGGCCCAAGCCTCCGCCCAAACCAAAGATAGTGTCATTAGCTGAAATGCAAAGACTGTTGGTGAAGAGGCTCCACTGGAAATTGCTATACAAAAGGTGGTGTCTTCCTCAAATACTCAGAAGGTTTGGAAAATCCAACCAGGAAATAAGAAGGACCAGACAAGAAGGACACAGAACTGCTGCAAGCAAGTGTCCTGCAGCACAGCTAAGAAAAGGGATTTGAGGTGTGTGTAGAATCATAGAATCATGGAATTGCCTAGGATGGACGGGACCTTTCAGATTACTGAGTCCAACCATCAACCTAACACTGACAAAAACCCATCACTAAACTATAGGCAGGAATAGCACTTGAAGCCGAGAGCAAAGGAATTGCTTCCTGCTGATGGATTCTTGCTGCCTTTAGGAAATAGGGCTGCATGCACATTTTGTAAGTGAACAGGATTATACCAAAGCAGCAAGTGACTCCCTCAGCAGTTTCCTTTCTCATAACTCAGCCCGCTCTGGAGCCCTGGGTTTCTAATCAATTGCGTCAAAAACGGGGCACCCGTCCTTCATTTCTTGCTCTGTCCTCCCTGCAATGCTCCTCTGTTTCTATTTAATTTATTATCACAGTCCTGCAAATTAATTTGGAGAGATGCATCTCTGTTCTTGTGAAAAATAGGCTTCAGGACTGAGGACACAAATGAGAAACATATCAGGAAGACACTGAGACTTTCCTGATTTTGTTTTTCTAAAATGAAATAGATGATTTATGGTATTATATTATTATAAATGACCATCTACAATAATTTTCTCACATAAAAAGAACTGAATGTGTCTCCTACTAGGCTAAAAAATATGTTTCCTTAGAGATTTTCTGAGCTTCCAAGAACAAAGCCATTTCAAAATTTATAGAATAATCCAAGTATTACCTGGCACCCCCTATGTGAAGTTAAATATAAAGTAGTTTTCCTTTCAGTTGTATTAAATAAAAGATGTGTGACCAAATACGGTGTTCCATGGGAAAGCTACAGAAAACCAGCTGTGTGTGTGCCCTTGAATAAAAATCTAGTTTTGCCTATAGACAGCTACAAGGAAAATTCCTGGACCTGCTCTGACTTCAGTCCGCTGAGCATGGCCTCTTGGGATGCAGAAAGGAGACGATGCTCCACCAGCACTGTGACTCACTTATCTCTTGAGGAAATCCATCTGAAAGCAAATATTACGTGGGGATTTGTGAGAGAAAGCTCCTCACCCACTCCTGCCCCCACCAACCCATGTACCTGCCACAAGGGAAGAGGTTCATGCTTGTCTCACATGCGAGGAGAAATTCTAGCCCAGGACTTTGTGGACACTGTCACACTGTCTAGGAAAGGCAGAAGTTTTTTAACATTCTTTTTAACATTAATACTGTTTCCCACAGCATTCTCCTGGAGAAACTGGCTGCTTATAACTTGGACAGGTGTACTCTTCACTGGGTAAAAAACTGGCTGGAAGGCCAGGTCCAAAGAGTTTTGGTGAATGGAGTTAAATCCATTTGGTTGCCCATCACAAGTGGTGTTCCCCAGGGCTGGTTGTGTTTAATATCTTTATCAATGATCTGGACGAGAGGATTGAGTGCACCCTCAGTAAGTTTGCAGGTAACACCAAGTTGGGTGGAAGTGTTGACCTGCTTGAAGGTAGGATGGCTTTACAGAGGAATCTGGACAGGCTGGATCGATGGGCTGGGGCCAGCTGTATGAGGTTCAACAAGGCCAAGTGCCGCGTCCTGCACTTGGGTCACAACAACCCCATGCAGCGCTACAGGCTTGAGGAAGAGTGGCTGGAGAACTGCCCGGCGGAAAAGGACATGGGGGTATCGGTCAACTGATGGCTGAATATAAGCCAGCAGTGTGCCAAGGTGGCCAAGAAGGCCAACAGCATCCTGGCCTGTATCAGGAATAGTGTGGCCAGCAGGACTAGGGAAGTGATCCTCCCCATGTACTTGGCACTGGTGAGGCCTCATCTTGAGTACTGTGTCCAGTTTTGGGCTCCTCACTACAGGAAGGACATTGAGGTAATAGAGCATGTTCAGAGAAGGGCAATGAAGCTGGTGGGGAGTCTAGAGCACAAGTCTTATGAGGAGCATCTGAGGGAACTGGGGTTGTTCAGCCTGAAGAAAAGGAGGCTGAGGGGAGACCTTATCACTCTTTACAACTACCTGAAAGGAGGTTGGAGCAAGGCTGGTGTTCATCTCTTCTCCCATGTAACAAGTGATAGGACAAGAGGAAATGGCCTCAAGTTGCACCAGGGGAGGTTTAGACTGGATATTAGGAAAAATTTCTTCCCTGAAAGGGTTATCAAGCGTTGAAACAGGCTGCCCAGGGAAGTGGTGAGTCACCATCCCTGGAGGTACTTAAAAGACGTGCAGACGTGGCACTTAGGGACATGGTTTAGTGGTGGACTTGACAGTGCTAGGTTAACAGTTGGACTCGATGCTCTTAAAGGTCTTTTCCAATCTAAATGATTTTATGATTCTATAATTCATGTTAACTAGATACAGCCTCAGATGGTGATTCCCAGTCCACCCAGAGCTTTTCAACATCCCCTCTCCCCAGATGGATATTTCTGCTTCTGCATTGCCAACCATCAGCAAACCATACAGCCTTGCTATTGGCAATGTGGCTGGCACTATTTGATCAGCAACAAAATTATAACATTGAAAGGTTTGTCATGACTGGAAATGAGTCAGTTGGGAAATAACATTTTCAGGTGGACGCAGAAATCAGCTAAGTGTTTGCAGGTCTGGGGAAACGATGACTCCTCTAACTGTGGTGAGTGCCACATGCCAAGCAGAGACATGGAGCCAGACTGAACGGCTCTTCTGCGACTGTTTAAGTGAAAGTGCATAAGTAGTTGTCACTAAATTCCCCTTCCTGATACAGGGTGCAGACACATTTGCACCCTTGACACCCAGAGGACATGGTCCACAACCTCCCCACAAGTGGCTCACTGTGGCTTGTGTTCCTAGGGCAAGCAAACATCCACACAGGGCACCATTGTAGCCCAAAGGATTAAATACTATTTTGGGTGGTTATTTCAGACCAAGATATTGAAAATAATGTGATGGCCATGTTGCACCAAGGCAATTTGTATACAACATGAAACTGAGGCTATGCATCGTATGCCTTGGGATGTAGCATGCATGTGAGCATACATGGATGGCTGTTTGTTGTTTGAACGTGTAGATGTACCAAAGGAGGACATTCTCTGAGTACAGAAAGGCACCAGATAGCAGGCATGGGCTTTTCTAAAGAAATCAGACAATATCGCCACATTGAGCTGCTGGAAGGAAAGACTGGCCTTCTCCAAGCAGCAATCTTTTCAGAGGTCCCCAGCATCACAGCGCATCTCTGTGCAGTGGCCTGTGATCTGGCCCATAACTCGAGTATGTCTGAATCAATGTGACTGCGAAAACTTGAGCAGGAGAGGTTTTTTTCCTTTTTCGTGTGAAGGAGAACAAAGGTGCCGAATTTTGTTGAGAAACTGTATTGACATTTCTAAAAGGTATTTCATATCCCTTGGACATTTATGAAGGCACATAGTAATACTCATTTGTATTCAAATGGATTGAAGTGGATATATGTGAGGTGAAAGCATGTGACTGAAAGTTTCTGCTTGAAGGAGACTTCACAGACGGAGCCTTGACTTTACCAATTCACTCCCCCCTCCTTCTCTTCACCCTAAGCAGCCCAAGTGTGCCACTCTGCAAGGCATATTGTAAATTCTGGCTTTGATTCATTGATAGTCTCAGCAGCTCAAGGCAGCTGCAAACCCAGTTTACCTGCCCAGTTAAAGTGGTTTTATGGTTGCTGTATACCTCTGAAGATTTGCGAGCCAGCAATGTGTACCACTAAATCAACCTTTGTCAGTTTTACCAGGCTTTTTGAGAGAATAACAAGGAGGATACTATTGCTTTACTTCCTAACCTTTGGTGTTTTCAAGAGCCTTCTGTCATTCTGAAGTTGTGCCCAAATGCTTGAGATCTAATGCAGGATTTATTACTCCTCTTTATTGTTCGGATTCTGTTTTGTGGTTTATTAAAGTCCATTGAGTTTGAAACAGTCACCTGTGTATAAATCAAGCTATACAAATAAACCACCTTCTACCAGAGGAACATAGTATCTAGGGTTTGTCCACAAGGGAAAATGTTCTGATATAAGTGTGAATGTCAACTGGAAACACAGTGGCTGATGTACCTCCAGTGTTTGAATGGATGCTCCCATTCTGTGCTGAGCGCTTCCTCATGTCTCAGCTTAGTTTGACTTGGAAGCAGATTAAGATAAAAAAGCACTCAGGGGATATCAAGACTTTTTCCAGACTGAGCCTGAGCTAGTGGGAGCCAGGGATGTGGAACGGGGAGGGTGTGGAAGAGCTCTTCTGTTACAGCCCCGGCCAGGTTGTTTCCTCCAGATCCACTGTTTGCACATGGTCCATTTCCCAAATACCTTCTCGTCCTTACTGGTACCTCTGCATGTGAAGCTGATTTTCTTGGGAAGCGGATTTTCTTCTCTTGATGTTTGAATACACAGGCACAGCCTGTGTCTTCTCTAAACACCCACAGCCACCAAAAGCAGGGAGCTGGAAAGCAAGGAAAATAAAATCAGTGTATTTGGTTTGCGTGGAAAGGTTTTGGTAGCAGGGTGGCTACAGGGGTGGCTTCATAAGAAGCTGCCAGAAACTTCCCCTATGTCCAATAGAGCCAATGCCAACTGGCTTCAAGATGAACTTACAACTGGCCAAGGCCGAGCCCATCAGCGACAGTGGTTGCACTTCTGGGATAACATATTTAAGAAGGGGGGGAAAAAACCATACAAGGGCAACTGCAGCCAGAGAGAGGATTGAGAATATGTGAGAGTAACAACTCACCAAGGTCAGTGAGCAAGGAGGGGAAGGAGGTGCTCCAGGCACCCAAGCAGATTCCCCTGCAGCCCATGGTGAAGATCATGGTGAGGCAGGATGTCCCCCTGCAAATAATGGAGGTTAACAGTGGAGCAGATATCCACCTGCAGCCCATCGAGGTTAACGGTGGAGCAGATATCCACCTGCAGCCCTGCTGTAGCAGGTGGATGCCTGAAGGAGGCTGTGACCCTGTGGGAAGCCCACACTGGAGCAGGTTTGCTGGCAGGACTTGTGACCCTGTGGGGGACCTATGTTGGAGCAGTCTGTTCCTGAAGGACTGCACCCAGTGGAAGGGGCCTATGCTGGAGCAGTTTTTGAACTGCAGCCCATGGGAAGGACTCACATTAAAGAAGGTTGTGGAGGACTGTCTCCTGTGGGAGGGACCCCAGGCTGGAGCAGAGGAAGAGTGTGAGGAGTCCTCCCCCTGAGGAGGAAGGAGCAGCAGAGACAACGTGTGATGAACTGACCACAACCCCCATTCCCCGTCCCCCTGTGCCGCTCACGGGGAGGAGGTAGAGAAACTGGGAGTGAAGTTAAGCCTGGGAAGAAGGGAGGGGTGGGGGGAAGAAGTTTTTAAAATTTGGTTTTATTTTCTCATTATCCTAATCTGATTTAATTGGTAATAAATTAAATTAATTTCTCCGAGTTGAGTCTGTCTTGCCTGCCACAGTAATTGCTGAGCGATCTCCCTGTCCTTATCTTGACCCACGAGCTTTTCGTTGTATTTTTTCTCCCCTGTGCAGCTGAGGAGGGGGAGAGACAGAGTGACTTTGGTGGGCACCTGGTGTCCAGCCAGGGTCAACCCACCACAATCAGCAAGAAATTAGACATCTCAATCATCAAGGAGAAATAGATCGGTCAGCTTTGATCTTTAAAGAATGAATTGGGTTGGCTGGATGAGGGGAGAGCCGTAGATGTCATCTACCTTGACCTTAGCAAGGCTTTTGACACTGTCTCCCATAACATCCTCATTAGGAAGCTGAGGAAGTATGGGCTAAATGAGGTGACAGTGAGGTGGATCGAGAGCTGGCTGAGTGACAGAACTCAGAGGGTTGTGATCAGTGGCACAGAGTCCAGTTGGAGGCCTGTAACGAGTGGTGTCCCTCAGGGGTCAATACTTGGACCAATTTTGTTCAATATATTCATTAATGACTTAGATGAGGGGACAGAGTGTATCCTCAGCAAGTTTGCTGATGATACCAAGCTGGGAGGGGTGGCCAACGCTCCAGAGGGCCGTGCTGCCATCCAGCGTGACCTGGACAGGCTGGAGAGCTGGGCAGAGAAGAACCAAATGAGGTTCAACAAAAGCAAGTGTAGGGTCCTGCACCTGGGAAGGAAGAATGCTAAGCACCAGTATAGGTCAGGGGCGGACACGCTGGGAAGCAGCTCTGAGGAGAAGGACCTGGGGGTCCTAGTAGACAGCAAATTATCCATGAGCCAGCAGTGTGCCCTTGTCGCCAAGAAGGCCAATGGCATCCTGGGCTGCATAGGGAAGACTGTGGCCAGTAGGTCGAGGGAGGTCATTCTCCCCCTCTACTCTGCACTGGTGAGGCCACAACTGGAGTACTGTGTCCAGTTCTGGGCTCCCCAGTTCAAGAGGGACAGGGAACTACTGGAGCGAGTCCAGCGAAGGGCAACCAAGATGATTATGGGACTGGAGCATCTCCCTTATGAGGAAAGGCTGAGAGAGCTGGGACTCTTTAGCCTGGAGAAGAGAAGGTTGAGGGGGGACCTGATTAATGTTTACAAGTATCTAAAGGGTGGGTTTAAGGAGGATGGAGCCAGGCTCTTTTCAATGGTTCCCAGCGACAGGACAAGGGGCAATGGGCACAAGCTAGAACATAGGAAGTTCCGTTCAAATACACGGAAAAACTTCTTTACGGTGAGGGTGGCAGAGCACTGGAACAGGCTGCCCAGGGAGGTTGTGGAGTCCCCTTCTCTGGAGATTTTCAAGACCCGCCTGGATGCAGCCCTGAGGGATGTGCTTTAGGCAATCCTGCTCTAGCAGGGGAGTTGGACTAGATGATCTCTAGAGGTCCCTTCCGGCTCTGAAGATTCCGTGATTCCGTGAATTCAGTCAGCTGCGATAACGCTAACACAGCTTAGGCCAGGGCTTTTTGTTATGTGTCTACAGGACAAGCTTGATCTTGACCAAATCCGAGTGACCTGTGGGTGACATTCTTGGCCATGTGTGATGCTTCCTAAAAATCCCATCAAAATAGCAGATGTGGGTTGCACATGGAAGCTCCTTTACTTACAGTTTAAGCATGACTGCCTTTGAATTTAGTCCCTGTGCCCTTGCTGGGATTTGCTATCCTCATGCTACAGAAGCTACCTGTTGAAGAGGGACAAACTCTGTTCCTTTGGGGAGGGGAGCAACAAGTTTAGTCCCTGCAGAGATATGAAAAGAGGGAACTGTCCTGGAAGTTAACTTATTCCATGCAGGAATACCACAATATCATTTGTGGGATCCCCTGTGTCAGCTGAACTGGGGCGTACACAAAATCAGGTTACAGCTGCCCATATTCTCTACTACCAAACCGTGGTACTTCTGGTATTTTCAAATTGTATACAGGCCAGTTACCCCCGGCTGTAGGGGAAAGATGCATTAAACGGTCGTTCAGAAAAACTTACACGACCAGCAGTGCCTGCTACAGCTCTGCTGTGAACAGCACTTAGATAAAAGAGTGACAAGGAAATGTGGAAACTCCAGCTATGAAGCTCACTTCCATTTTTTAAAGGCAGAAATCTGGATCTAGCTGCCAGTCTACAGAAGCTGCTAACAACAAAACAAAGCAGGTGGGGAATTTGCTGCCCTTGTATTTCGGCTGAGGAGTTGCAACTGACTTTGGCCTTTTACTTGAAAAAGCTTGCAATTACGCTAAAATTTTCCTCTTTCTAGTGCTGCTGCCTCTCCTCCCATGCCTCCTGATGCAGCTGAGCCATAAGGTCTGTCGTAATGAAAGGCATCTTTTTACTCTGTCAACAGCATTGTTTATTTTATCTCTGCAGCTCACACTAGGTCTTTGAATTAAACGAAAAAACAGCCCTGCTGTTATCGGTACAGGGCAGAACCGGACGGGAAACGTGGTATTGCTCTGACTAGTGCTGTGTCTTCCTGCAGCTGAAGTGTAATGCTGGGAGGTACTGGGTGCCCTCAGTATCATCCAAACTCATCCAAAAAAAAAAAAAAAAAAAAAGAAAAGGAACTTCAAAGCATTCCCCATTTGCCTGGAGGTGTTTGGCACCCCAGATTGCTCAGCTGTGGCTAGGCAATGTGGCTCCTGCAGGCATCCTCATCCTCCGCGCTGTCAGTCAGACTGACTCAGACCTTTTTAGGCAGCAGCTTTCCTGGAGTCACTGGAGGTTCCCATCAGCTGGACCCAGGAGCCGCCACACACTGCATGAGTTCGCACTTCACCCACTGGCTTCTCATAGCCCAAGTTCAAGCATTTAGGGTTCATGCGCCAGAAACAGAAAGGACAATACCACAGGCTCTCCACCAGCTTCTGCCTTGGGCAGATAAGAACACCACTTTTGTAAATTGGCCTGAGGCATTGCCATGACTCAGTTCAAAGCTGTGCAGATAAAATGAGCTACAATGTTAGAAAAATAAAGAGCTTCGTAAAAGCTCCAGAAGCATGAAAAGAATGGAACATTTGAAGAGAATAATAGTCTAATTTTATTATTATTGTTATCATTACTGTTTTGTACTGTGCCTGAACTCCAGAGTCTCCCTCTAGGACCAGAGCTGTTATACTGGCCACTGGCAATGTGTGAAATGAAGAGACAGCTGGTGCTTTCAGAGGGCTCCCAGTCTAAGTGCCAGAGTGGGAAGAAGGAAAAGGAAAGGAAGTAGAGGGAGGTACCATTGAAATGCTGATGTTGAGAAGATGAGTTTCAAGACTCATCTGTGAAGCACTAAGGAGATTCTTGGGCACACAGGGGACAAGGTAGTGCACAGCATCATCCTCACATCATAAGACATTCTTCTGTAATTAATCTTTTCTTCCTCAGAAGCCAAATACAGCATCTGGGATTTCTGTTCAAAGATGCAAAGGGGACTGAAGCTCCCAGATTATGTTAACTTTCCACAGGAGTCAGACTCCCATCTGCTTTTATCCAAACAGGGCTGCATTGTCGCTCCCTGCTTCACAACACCACTTTTGCTGTCTTCACAGCACATCATCCCTTTCGCTGGCTGCACATTGCCTCTCTTGGAGAGACAGCGTGCATTTAGGGGGAGGGGACAAATACTGAAAAAAACCCAAACAACCAAAGAAACAGCAGCTGTTTGATTTTCCCCAGACACTAGCAGCGTTTGCAGAAGTCCCTGAGGAAATGGCTGAGTGGGCTTGAATCAGATAGAGCAGTCCAAGGAGAAAGGACTTCATCACCTGGCCTCACCATTCATGACAGGGCAAGGATGCAGCACATGCTCCAGGGGAAGATAAAAATTGCACGTCTGACATTGCCTTCAAGGCTGTGTATTGAGAGGGCACCTGTAGCAGTTGGCAATACCGTGAAAGGGACCTTTACAGTCCCTCAGGGTGAACCACATCTCAGTCTGCCTCATACCGGTGTCTCTCAGTGCTTAATTTGTCCCCATCATTCCTCTGGTCGTTGCCATGGAAAGTTTTTTTAGCATTTAGACTGTGTCAACCGTATGGAGATTGCAGAAAGAAAAGAAAAAGACCCAATGAAAGATTACTCTCAGATCTACGATAAAAAATTATCTTTCCTCCTCAAATCAGTATTTCACAGCCTAGTTAGAAACCAGTACCCAGGTTTCTAAGTTAGATTAAAAGTTAAACTTTTAATCCTCTTATAAAAACTAGCCCGAGACCAATCTTAAGCCACCGCAGAAAAGAAAGACATGGTATCATCCTTATCATAATTAATAAAAGCCTTTGCCAAGGTGTCAGGAACCAAGGGGCAGGTCTGGACATCTTTACAGGGGGTCCAAGATCCAAGAATGTAAGGAGTCATGTTTTTGTGTCATGGGTGTCATGGGACAGTTGGGTGGAAGCAAATGTGTTCTACCTGTGGCTGAGTTTTCTTTGAAGGAGAGAGGGAATTCAGATTAGAGCAACTGCAAAATGCCGTGTAACACCAGTGCTGCTCTTCCCCTGCCCTTCTTTGCTGGGATCCTGTAAAGGTGGTGGCAGCACAAATGCCTGGCAGACCACAGCTCAGGTCCTGAAATTTAACATCTGCAAGACCAATGTTTCACACAGCACCTTTTCTTAGTGTAGCCCCAGTAAAATATCACAAAAACAGGACTATCATCATGCTGCTGCTGAAACATGAGATGCAATATTTTTCCTTCCTCTGTGTAAATTCAGTTTGCTTTGGGATGTCTATCAATTGTGGCTCTATCTGTTAGTGTTCATTTGTGTCCTAGAATGGTTTGGGTTGGAAGGGACCTTAAAAATCATCCAGTTCCAACGGCCCTGCCATGGGCAGGGACACCTCCCACTAGACCAGGCTGCTCAAAGCCCCGTCCAGCCTGGCCTTGAACACTTCCAGGGAAGTGGCATCCATTTATTCTTTGAGAAATGATCTCTGTAAAGCTAAGAGCGTTTTGTTTATTTTTTCTTGGAGATTGGAAATGGTGGGGTTTATTACTGTGTTTAACCTGTTTTTTCTCTAATCCACCTTCAGGTATCTCCATGCCTATACCTGTCTTTGGACTACAAGATGACTCCAAAGTGTTTAAGAAAGACAGCTGCTTACTTGTGGATGACAATTTTGTCCTAGTAGGCTCTTTTGTGGCATTCTTCATCCCTCTAACCATCATGGTGGTCACCTACTTTTTAACTATCAAGTCGCTGCAGAAGGAAGCTATGCTATGCGTGAATGACATTGGCCCAAAAACCAAATTTGCTTCATTTAGCTTCCTCCCTCAGAGTTCCCTGTCCTCAGAGAAACTCTTTCAGCGCTCTTTGAACAGAGAGGTGGGGACTTCTGGGAGGAGAACCATGCAATCCATCAGCAACGAACAGAAGGCTTCCAAGGTTCTTGGCATTGTCTTCTTTCTGTTTGTTGTGATGTGGTGCCCGTTTTTCATCACCAATGTGATGGCTGTAATTTGCAAGGAGTCATGCAATCAAGAAGTCATTGGAGGACTACTTAACGTATTCGTTTGGATTGGCTACCTTTCTTCGGCTGTCAACCCACTCGTATATACGTTGTTCAACAAAACCTACCGCTCAGCTTTCTCTCGTTACATTCAGTGTCGCTACAAGGAGGAGAAGAAACCTTTCCAGCTGATTTTAGTGAACACTATCCCAGCACTTGCATATAACTCCAGCCAGCTCCAGCTAGCACAAATGAAGAGTTTGAAAAAAGAGGCAAAAATGATGGCTAAGGATTATTCGATGGTCACGATAGGAATACATCATTTGGATGGTAACTCTAAGGGAAGTATCAGCCCAGCGAACGAAAAGGTTAGCGGTGTGTGACAGTTGGCAGCTGCCATGACAACCACCGTGTGCACACTGAAAATTTCACCTGGCGGCGAGAAGCTCTGGTAGCTTAGGAAAATCAGCCCTGTTCAAGAGACCCTCCAATAACATCACATACTCCTCATATTATCCTGTAGAGGAAAAGCAGGGTGGAAATGATATCAAATGTGCAATTTTTTTTCATACAGTACTTTGGCTGTTTTAAGCACAGGCTTTATTAAACTTATTTTTTTAATCTTCTAAAGGATATATTTCTTAAAGAAAAAAAAATGCAATTTCTGGTATTATAACATGGGCTGTGAAGAAACCTACACATTTCTTTTCTCTTTGCAAATGAAAGCTAAGCTGTCCTTTGATGTCCTCGCAGAATAGGCTCCAGCTAGTTTGTCTTGCAACAATGGAATTTTATCATTAACTGAATGAGCACTTTATGGAATTTTAAATAAAATGATGCTTAATTTGCTAATATATATTTAAAATAAATTTTGAAGTATTAAAGAAAAATCTATTTAAACCTGTATAGATGAATTATACGGACATTTTGGTAACAGTGTTTTTATGGCTATTTTTTTCTTCTGAGTGACCGTTCTGAAATGTTACTGGGCTTTTCTGCCATTTGTTCTATAGTTCAAATTAGCAGTCTTCAAAGGTAAATTATACTTGAATGATCCTTTGTTTCTACCACCGCTCATAATCTTTATTTCATGTCTTGTACTTTATTTCCATTCAAAAAGTTTCATCTGTTCAGCTTAAAACTTGAAAGTAATTTTTTCAAAAGTAATTATTGGGCTTGATTCCCTGCTCCTTCCCACTGGTGTTGGCAGAAATGCGAAGAGAGAAGAGAGGAAAATCAGGCACAACATTGCTAAATAATTTCAGGAACGATTCCACATCCATGCCAAAACTGTGGAAATTTTGCATGAGTAAAGCCTGCAGTAAAAGGTTGCAGCGGATCCTCTCTCACCATTTCTCTTGGGTTAAAAAGGCCATTATGAAGATGTCCTTCTGGTTTTGTTTTAGGGCTGGTAGAGCCAGAATTATTAGAAAACTATTACTTGTTCATAATTGTTTTCCCTGGTTTCACCGTTTTGCTGTTATGATAGATTGCTCAGGAACGGTAGGTAGCTTGCACTATTGGGACTCAGCCTTAATGAAATATGTATGGGCAAACGGGGCCCACTTGAAAAATAACAGGACTTATAAGCAGCACTGTATTTCACCTGCATAGCTCCAAGGGCAGAATACATTACATAAGGAACATCAAATATATTGCTTGACAGAAACGCCTCGTCATGAAACTATTTCCTTTCGGGCACCACAGACAATTTCACTGAAGCCAGTGGGTGTCTGCTGGAGAGCAGAAATACAAATGTTGCATCCACCTGCAAAACCTAAATCCAAGCATTTGACTCGTTCCATGAATTTTGCAGCCATAATCATCAGAAGCAGGATGCATTCCAGTTTCAGATCCTGTCCGCTCTGAAATAAACACTGCCTACCCAGAAGCCAAACTCCAATGCCTTCATCAGTCCTTCTCTTGAAGTTGTTCGATTTTCACAGCACAATTAAATTTTGGCTAAGGCAAAGAAAGAAGGAGAGAGACAGAGAGAACCTGAATCTGATTCAAGCCTACCAGCTGAGGATTTTTGGAAGGGGAAGACTTTTAGCTTAAAATACAGATCTATGGTAGAAGAAGACTTAAAACTTGGCTGAGTATTTGGCTGACTTCCAAGAAACTGCTTTTATTGTTCTCTTGGCAGCCTGATAACTAAATCTGGCAGTTTTATGAGCCGTTTCCTCCAACATGGGGTAGGTCAGAGCCACCGTGCACAGGTCACATAGGAGCTCTGCGTCCACATGGTGACATTGACTCACCACAGCCCTCAGCCTCCACGCTTGGCTCAAAGTGTCATGCTGTCATCCATCGGCTTGTGACCATTAATGGTTTTCTCCCCAGAACTGGGAATTTAGGGTCACCTGATAGATCAAGCGGTATAAATGCTGTACTGACCGAGGTGGTTGATATGGTCTCTCTGGCTCTGGGTACACCTGATCCCCACAACCAAACTGAACAGCTTCAGCAGAAGGAAAAATGAACTCGTTACTCCTGTCTCCTTATGCACACCCTGCTCCCACACTGCACTGTGTGAGGAGTGCCATACAGAAGGGATTTCAGGGGGAACCTGCTAAATGCAGCTGAGCATGAGGACCACCATAATAGTAGGTGGGAGCAGTGACTTCCCACTGTTTCCTGACGTGTTTGATATAGACCCTGAATCAGGGGGTTTGAGCTAAGGACAACAGCCAACTTGTATCACACAGGCCAGCCAGGCAAGGGATGGAGCACTGATGGAGCACAAGTGGTCCAGGGCATCCCATGAAACAGGATATTCAGGTACCTCCCTGTCTTCAGATGTCTCCCCTTCATGACTGGAGTGGTTTTCAGGATTCACCCTTGGGAACAGGCACCCCAGGGAAGAAATAGGCAGTAATAAAAGCAAAAGTCTTTCATAAGTAGAGGCCTGAGGCTCAGGATCTGCCACCAAACCAGATTGCCTTCATATGATGAATACTGACACGGGATCGAAGATCTCTAACCCTGTGTGTAAGGGGAAAGGGAACACAGGTGCTTCCACAAGTGGAGGGAATTGACATGTTTTGTGTAATTTGTGCCCATCTTGATGCAAGCGTCTCTAGCCTTGCAAGAGAAAGAAGCAGACGGGGTGGACAGCTCGGGTCCTATTGCCCATGTGTGCCAGGGAGCAGAGCATACCGTACAACATATACATGTACGACGTATTCTCCAAAGCTCAATTCCTTCCAAAACTCCTGAGTTTCTGGTCTCCTTCACTAGCTCCCACTTGACAAACTGGTACTGAGCATTTAACGTTCACTGCTTGTGCTCTCTGCTTACTGTCTGCTTTTCGCCCACGTGGCAGAGCAAATCAGCCCCCCCCCCCACCTCATTTCTCTTTCATTTCACCTTCTGTTCCTCTCTCACAATGTCAAATTGCTCAGGTTGCAAATACTGACGGGGAATGTTTCACTACAAACAGAAAGGGTTTCAATTACTTGCTTGATGTTTCATTAGAAGATGACTGAACAATGATTTTTTTTTCTCCAGCTTATTAAAATAAAACCTATGTTTTGGACCTAAGAGACTTGACAGCGTCTCTTTAATTGACAGCTGGAGGTAACGTAGCACTTATTTTTTGCTTAGAACCAGGGATATCTGATGCCTGACATTTTAATTCTGTGAGCACTCAGATAGGTGGTTTTTTGAGCGATCAGCAGCTTTTGCCTAAGAAGCCTCTCAAAGCCAAGAATGCACAGCAGATAAAGACCAATATCTCCAGCTTTTTATGGACACCCTTGACAGTTTAGCAGGGCCTGATTCTGCCACCTTGCACCAAAACATTAGTAGATTTTTGTGTGGTTTGCCTTAGTGAGGATGACAGAGTCAGCGCCTGAATTTGTTCTACCCACCATGCCAGATCTGCAGGAGGTCGTTTGTCAGTAGATAGCAATTAAAAGAGTCATTATACTGCTGTCAGATGACAAAGTTCAGCCATTTTAAACCAGAATTTATAGCATTGGGCCTATGCTTGGGACGAACACTACAGTTCAGTATGACTAGCTTCCATCTCGCAAAAAAATGTGTTTTCATCTCGCAAAAAAATGTGAGTGTTTTCATTATGCATCAGGCTGGAATGGAAACTTTTGTAATTTTCCAGGCAAAAAAAAAAAAAAAGAGAAGACATTCACAGAGACTAGCTCAGAAGTTAGGGCCTTCCCCTGCCTTACAGGAAAAGCATGCTGAGTCAGTCTGTCATATCCGCATCCAAAAAACCCACTTTGTCTGAAAAAATGTTTCAATCAACAATTTTTCAAGCAGACCAATGTTTTATTACTGTTAAGACTGCATCTGAGAAATGTCCAAAGACATGAAGCTCACCATGTATCTCCTAAGCTGGTGTGCATACTTTATACACTTCAGGGTAAAAAAAATCCTATGTATCTATCCCATCCAGCCAACCATGCACTGTACTCCTGTAATTATTGCCAAATGCTGAGATGCATTCTATTTTGAATACCTATATGTTTGCTTATGTAAGTACATAGAGAAAAAAGTTTGCTGTATTTTGTAAATGTTAATGTAAAATGGTGTTCCAACGCTTTATTGTTTTGTCAGATCCCACTGCTAGTAAAGCAGATTAAAATATTTAAATGCCATCCGTTGTTTTATAAACCGGAGGTTCGTCTTAAGTACCTGTTTTCGTTTGGTTTAATTTCTCCCACACGTACCCACAGTACCACGTCTGCTGAAGGCTAAAGTAATTTTAAATATCTTGCTGGCCAAAGAGAAAGAGCGTATTGCAGAATTCAACTATCACAGTAAACTGGTCCAAAATGAGCCGTTGCAATCATTCTCTTTTTCTAAGGACAGACATTCTTCTACTGAAAAGGTAAACTCTTTGGATAAGTACATATAGCTTAAAACATTTCAGTCTCAGGAACAACATACTTGCAATAGTAATAAGCCAATTACATTAATTTCACTAAGAAGTCGCACTATAAGATTAAAATTAATAAGCAGCATAAATAAATAGCATTGCACAGTTGCACTGACATAAATAACTCTCGAGTCACAGAACCACAGTGCCATCTATGGGCAGTGTTTCCTTTCACAAAGAGTGTTCGAATAAGAAACCAAAATGGATTTTGTTACCTTTTTGCTTTCTCCCTCTTAAAATGAAAATAAATTTATTCCTCCAACTGATCTTACAGCATACATGCTCTTGTTTACAATTGCAATGCATATTATAGCACGGCTGTTAATAAGAAGTCCCCTCAAAACTTTGCTCTAATCTTAAGATTTCATCAGGCTTTATAATGTGTAGAGAAAAGCGTACAAAGGAATATTTTTCAGAAGTTATCAAACGAAGGGAAATGGTTTGTTTTAGCTACAAACCTGTGAGGCACCATAGGGTGAAATGTGCCAGGTAAGACCCCTGAATTGAAAATCCATTCAGTTTTACCTCTGTAGTAGTACTAGACTACTGTACGTAGGCTCCAGGGTATCATAATTTCTTATGTTCTTTGGAAAACTCCTTGCCAGATTAACCTGTTTTGACATAACTTTGCACTGACCATTGAAAGAGAATACATTTAGCTTATCCATCTGGCACTTCAAGCCATAAAAGTGAAGATATTTGGAAAAGAAGGTATTTGGTCTTCAGATTGATAGTATAATCTTCTGAGGATACTCCTTGAAATATGGCAAAAGGGTCTTCGTAAATTTTATATAATGCAGTTCAGTTCTTTGCTATAACTGCAGCTTTGACATGTGAGACCTCGCAAATAGGCACAGCAATTCAAATTCCTTGACTGAATCTTACTATGTTTGATGTAATTTAATCGCAGACATACCACGTTATCTGGCCCTGAAAACAGTTCTAACAATGGTTCTGCAAACCGTAATTAATTATTTCCAAAGTTATTTGACTATATAAAAGCTTAACATTTTTCAGTCGGATTGAAATCTTCATTGTAGGATAAAGAAAGGCTGACAAACTCAATATTTTTATTCAAATTCAGTGTGTTAGTTTACATGTGTAAAGTTACTCATATTCTTAGTGTTTGCAGAACATCAGTTGCGAGTGACTGTATCTCAATTGCTTTGGGTTATATCACTGTGTAACCACTACAAAGCCATGCAAAATAGGTGATGGTTCTAGTTGTGTTAACATTTTAACTATCAAATTCCTATCAGAATGGAAAATCAAAACCTAATGCAAACAAAGAATTTCAGGTGGTTCTGGAAAACAATTAGAGTACATTGTGGCCAGGCACTGTAATTTTTCAAGTGCTGGATTTGTCTGGGTTTTAGCTAAAATGTGCAAGGTAATATATTTTAAATATCACTACTTTGCCACCCTGGGTGTGAACAGAGTGTGCAGAGAATCAGACCTGGGACCTTTCCTTGGGAAAAATTTAGCAGAAAAACTTTTTTTTTTTTAAAATCTGTGTTCACACTGAGGACACTTGGGGATGGTCCTTTGTCAGCAGGCTTCCTTATGGTCATAAGGAAGTGTCAGAAGATTTGCCTCAAATCAAATTGTCAGTAAAAAGATAATGAAACAAAAGAGAAAATCATACAGAGTTTCTGTAAACAACAAAAACCAATCTGTGGATGTATTCTCCGAAGGGCGTCAGCATGTATGTGCATCACCACGGTCCCACGTCAAAGGCTCAAGAGAAACTAACCCCAAGTTAAGGCGGAAGGTTCTTGCATGGTGAAAGAACCCCTGGAGGTAGGAAACAGGCAAGACAGAATAATCAGTCTTCACCTTCAAGGCAGGACACCAGCAAGTCCTACAGGGGCCTCTAGAAAGAAAAAAAAAAGGTATCAAAAGTGACAGCGTGCATAGTGGAGAACTGATTGCAAAGACCACATGATACTCTGTGATGGCTCTGGAAATGGTAGATGAAATTCAAAGTAGAAAAGGTAAGGTGATGCATTTTGGAGGGAAAAAAATCAACCCTAGCTTTACATACCGAATAATATGTTCTAAACTGACCGTTACTACGTGGGAATGAGATCTTTGTGTTATGGTACTGTGAAAAAAATGGTCAGCAGTAGTTAAGAATGCATTTGAGGGTAATTGTGCAGAGAAAGGCAACAAGGACCATCAAAATTATAGGATGTTTTCGATACAGGTAAATATCTAAATAGATTAGGACTCTCAAAAGAGTAGGCAAATTCACGAAGCCAAAGAGAGCTCTTTAAGATAGATTTAATAGGCATTTCTAGCCAGAGAACTGAAGGGATCTCGGGCTGCTAGATGTTAGCGAGTGCTCTCTGGAGCTGCTGCCAAATGCTTGTGCTCTTCCTTCTACCAGTTTCTGCTACAGTTCATCTTCCAAATGAGGTGTTGGGACCTTTGATCTGCACAAGTACAGCTGCTCTTCTGTTAGATTGCAAATGAAAAAGTGATCTGTATATGAATTTAATGAAGCAATTCCCCATTTTTCTGTTCCTGCTCTTCCATAAATATTTCTGCAAGTGCATTTGCAATTAAGCTAAAAAATCTCAAGGAGTTAATTTGTAAATTCTTAGGTCACAATTCAGTGACAACACAAATATTAGTATTTTGTGAGTTCACTGTTATTCTTCCTGTTATAGGATAAGTGTTCTGTAGCAATATAAAAGATTGATAGTCTGAAAATCCTTAAACACTTCTTCACTGCTCTCAGGAACCCAGTAATAAAAATTATGATCTTGCAACCACACAATTGCCACAGGAAATGGAAGCGAAGAAAACAATAGTTCAAATGATGGTTGCTGAGTTTCCAAGCAAATTTATGACATGCTTGTTTTGTAAAGTCTCTGCAGCGAATAATTTGAAATGGCAAAGATGTCTGAATGATCCCTGTCTCTTTGCAGAAAAAAAGCAAAACAAAAGGACTATGGGTTGAAAAACTCATTTTTCATTGAGTCATTTAGTCTGGGAACTGCTAGGGGTCTGCTGGTTAAGTGTCCAGGTCTAAGGGTCCAGTTGACCCACTTCCTAGAGGCAATGAAGAAAGAGAGGCTGCCTCAAATGACTATTTAAGGCAAGTGGAAAGAATCACCCTTTGGAACTGCCTAGTGAAGAAAATCCCAGCCTTCAAACCCCATGAGTATAAAATAGCTTTATTCACAAGGAACAGCAGCTATAATGTAGCCACATAACATTGCTTTTCAAAACTAAATACTTGGGGCTGATGGGGCTAACGCTAAGCCTGGAGATGTGGTATAGGGGATAAACTTCCCACAGTAAGAGAACTATTAACGGTTGCATTTGGGTTCCTTGAGGGAGAACACAGATAATTCGCTCAATGGGTTTTTTAAGCAAAAATCACCTGGGAGAAGGTGAAAAGATTGAACTGTGCGACCTTCTGATCTGCCCCAGAAGCGGGTGTCTGATGAAAGAGGAGCACACTGTGCCATTTGAAGTGACATTTCACCTTACAGACTTACATCTAAAGGAAAAAAAGGGGGAAAAAGAAACATGTTAAACAGATCACTGCAGTCATTGTCAGGCTACATTCATATTTATTTATCCTTACAATTCTTTTGAGAAAAAGGCAATTACTGCTGGGACCTATTTGCCGATGGGCAACTGAAGTACAGTGAGATAAAATCAGCAAAAGAAGCCACTCAGTGAGCCAGGAGCGGAACCCAGAACTTAAACCCATATGGGTGAGGGTCCCATCCCTCTAAGCCTCTACTTCCCAGTACTGAGGGAACAGAGATTTCCAGCGGACATTTGGGAATCTGCACTTCCTACTGACACATGAAAAAATCTCTAGCAATGCAGCTGAGATTTGCATGTTTGAAATGCGTCAGGTCTACTTACTTTAAGTTTGAGGAACCAAAAAACTAGGAAGCAAAAGCAGTTTATAAACGCACTTTCTGAGCTGAATTACAGCAGTCGTCAGACCCTGATTGACCCCAAAAAAGGCAGATTATCCCCAAGTTCCTCCTTGATACCTCCCATGAGAAAGAAATGGTAGTCATCTGGGAAGCAGCACACAGGGCCCTGAAAATTAATCCAAGGCAGGGTATCTGCTTCAGAAATCTGCTTGTGAAAGAGATCGAAAAATTCAGGGTCAAATGAAGGTAGAAAACGTCAGGATTTAGAAGCAGACTAGTCCAACAGATACTCCACCAAAGTATTTTGAATTGCTGCATATAACTATGCATAAAGTCATGGATGAAGTTTCCACTTAAGCAATACTCATCATGGCTGAACTCAGGAAATCTGTATCTCTGTTCTCCACATGTGCAGTGTAGAAAATACCTTTTTTTCTCCTTTTTCTCTTGTAGACAGTGAACCCTTCGAGTCAGAAGGTTTGCTTCAATAGGATTTTGTACAGTGCTTTGCACTGTGGATCTGGTCACTGTCAATGGCAGTAAGCTTTTTCCTTTTTTTTCAACGACCTATATTATCAATAGTGCAGAATAGCATCTCCCTTCTTTACTGCAACTTAGATTTTTTTCTAAACTCCAAAATATGTTTCTGAACTGAAGCTCTTTTCACAAAGATCTATTATCCTTTCTCTCTGCAGGAAATATAATAAGCTGTTTTTTCCTTAAACTATATATCTCAGATAGCACTCCATCCCATCATCCAGGTCATTAATAAAGACACTAAACAGTCTTGTCCCTCGTATCGATCCCTGAGGAGTGTCACTCTGCCAGCTGGACTCTGTACTGCTGATCCATACCCCCGAGCCCAGCAATAATCCAGCCAATTTTCCACCCACCTTATTGTCCATTAATCGAGCCCGTGTTTCACCAATCTCACTAACAGGAGACAAGGAGACTGAGAGAAGTTGTTGCAAAGCCCTTGCTAAAGCCAAGCTATACAACTTCACTGCTCTTGTCTCGTCCATTGAGGCAGACTTCTCATCAGAAGGCAATCAGACTGGCGAGGTGTGCTGTGCTCTTGGTAAATCCATGGTGGCTATTTCAAATCACCTTCTTGTTCTTTCTGTACCTGGAAATGGCTTCCAGGAGGATTTGTTCCATTACCAGATGTAGTGGTAAGGCTGACCTGCCTTTAGTTTGCTTGATCCTCCTTCATGCCCTTCTTGAATGTGGGTGTCACATCTACCTTTTCCCAAACATCAGTAAGACCTTCTGGTTTGTCCTGACCTTCTAAACATGATAGAAAATGGCCTTGCAATGACATCGACCTGTTCTCTCAGCACCACTTAATGCATCCCATCTGGTTCCATAGACTTGTACATATCCACATGAGTTAAGCGCTCCCAACCATTGTCCTCTCTTCTGGCTAATACTCACCTGACAGGCCAACTTTATCAGTGAAAACTGAGGCAAAATAAAGGCACTGAGTACCTCGTTCTTTTCCATGTTCCTTGTCAGTAGCTGCCCTGTCTCATTGCGCAGTGGGCTTACATTCTCATCAGCTTTCCTTTTGCTGTCAACGTTCATAAAGAAAGCTTTTGTGTTGCTCTTCACAACACGTCTAGTTTTAGTCCCAGCTGAGCTTTGGCTTTCCTACCTCCATCCTTGCATGCTTTAGAGATGTTTCTATATTCTTCTGAGGTAGCCCATCCCCGCTTCCACTTTCTGTAGGCTTCCTTTTTGCATTTGGCCCAGTCAGGAGTCTTCGTCATCCATGCTGGCCTGTGCTCAATTTTCTGCAAAATGAATGGACTCTTCTTGTGCTCTGAGGAGGTCATCCTTGAAGAACAACCAGCTCTCCTGGGCTCTCCTTTGCCTGCCAGGGCAGTCTCCCATTGGATCCTGCCAATAACTTCAATATCCCCTCCTGAAGCCCAGGGTTGCGACATCATTTCTTTTGCTCACTTTTAGACAAAATTATAAGTAAATAATCCTACATATTATTGAGTGAAAATGTGTTCCCTTCAAGGTTTATTCTTTTCTGTGATTTCAGTTACTCAGCCTGAATCAAATTAAATGAGGACATTCAGAATACCACTATCTTTTGTTAAAATTCCGATCAATCAAGTGTCTTGCTATTTCTCTTTGGGCAACGTGAGCATCTACTTTTACTTTTTCATCTTAAATGATGTTTGGAATCTTCTGGCTCTTTCGCTACTTGTACTTCCTCTAGGAACCATATATATTATCGAAGTAAATGTTCTTCCTGCTGGGGATTTCATCAGTTTTTCCAAAAGCCATCCACGCATGTTATCATACCCAATATTTGACAGCAATAAAATACTGCTTTTTCCTCAGCATTTTTAAAAGCCACGCTGTTTAATCTTTTAAATAAAGTTAATCTTTTAAATACAGAGCAGAGGCAACCTCATGTATCGTAATTTTGCATGACTCTTCATCTTGCATCATTACAGACAACAGATTTAAACAGTCCTTACAAGAATAGTTTATGATACACAACTTAAAGATTCTTTCTACTATTTTGATCCTAAATTTGACAAATGACTTCAAGCCTGTGGCCTGAATTGCACCCCAAGACCAAGAAGGAAAGTCCACCGTACTTGTATTACTTCAAGGCTCATATAGGGATTGAGAAATCCTAAGAATGCCAGCTGATGTTGCTGATCATAACTTATTCCCTCAGACCTACAGAAAAGCCTAGCTCCCAGGGAAAGAAAACCATAAGCCTAAACAAATAGCATTTATATCTCCACCTCTCCTCGGGGCTCCCATAAATAAGGCAAGACCTGATGTTCTACTAAATTATTTATTGACTGAAATGGAATTTAAATTTGTTCTTTGGTGTTCTTTAAGTCACACCTTAACTATTACATTACTGTCAGCCAATATCTTGGCTGCAATTATACCTTGAATTTTACTTGGATATCTGAATTCAAAATACCAGCTTCAAAGGCTTGGTAAATCCAACATGAGGAATTTAAAACTGTATGTGGAAAAATTTCTCAAACAAGCAGTGTCTTTGTAAGTTCAAAATTAATCTGTACTAGAAAGAAATAGAAAACAAAATACATAATACAAATAAGTGCAGTCAATTTACTATAAAAAAGCATATTTAATTGTAAAGCATTAAGAGGAAACTACTTTCTATCAGAATTATCAGACACATGTACCTCACTGGATTTGGTATCAGTTGTAACACATGCTTAATTTTGCATTTTCCTGAAATGATAAGAAAATATTACTAATATTTCTTATTCACAATACTGTAATAAAAAAGCATGTTTGTTTTTTTCCCATGGAAAAGTTTTCAGTGCTTTAATTACTCTGGAGACAAAGATTTTTTTTTCAAAAAACGCTACCTTTTTCTAATCTCTTATCATAAATGCCTTATTTCGGCAACTGCAAATCTTCTGTGTATAAACTTCCCGCAGTCTCTCCGCAAAGAGGATTCATGAATGTGCCCAACCTCATAGCAGCTCAGAGCTACTGAGGCCGTTCCAGATCATAAGTGCAGTGCTGCAGAAACACCAATACAAGATATGGATGGCCAAATTAAAGAGAAGCCGGGGGAGCCATACTGATAATCAGAATGACGAAAGACAACTGGTGATCTAGAAATCATCTCTGGGCGCAAAAGAGATTGTGTAACTTGACCAAAGACAAATTCACAAAGCTTCTCAGGGAAATTTTTCCATTTGCTAATCTGTTTAATCAAATTAGGTTCTTATTACAGACTGGATATTTTTTCCTATAGAATTAGAAAAACCTGTAAAGAACACAAAAAGAGGAGACAGCTAGCATTGACAACACTGCGACTTGCATTCCAGTGCAACCAAGACCAAAGGACAACACTGTTTCCCAAAAGGACCTACAGACTCAAATGACACCCTAAGTCTCTAACAAACAAAAAGGAAATAATGAAAGCAAAAAATGGAGTAAAGAAGAAAAAAACTCAATGCAGGCAGATAAAATAAGTGAGAGTGTGTAGTCTCCAGCCTCTGCCATTGGTTTGGTTGGCTAAGAAGCACCTTGGGCAAGTTGCAGAAAAAGTAAAGAACTGCCTTGAAGGGATAGCAGCTAATGACATGACAAGTTGCACCCAGGTGAAATCTTGACAGTATGGAAGGAAAGAAAAGAAACTTTGGAAGATCTAACTTCCATCTGAGACAAAAGGTAAGATAGATGGATGTGGTAAAGAAGGGGAAATAGAAAAATAAATCAATAACAATGAAGTGGCAGAAAATTCTCCTTCTTCCTGTGTAAAGCTTCGCCCTTGAAAAGCTAAAGACTTGAAGCAGATTGTGCCAATACAGTCAGCATGAAATATACTGAGGGATAATAATGTTACCAGCCGTATATGTTGCTTGGAAATGACCGATAGCATGGTATAAGACAATTTAAGACAATTTAGACAAATATGACATTAGAATCATAAATGACTAAATCATGAACAATTACTGTAAAGAACACTGGAAAAGTTGTTTACAGAAAAGAATGACATACAAATAATCTCCTGGCAAAGTAGACACTGAAGTGTGAATTCAGTGCTCTGAATAACCAAAGTGAAGATGAGATCACATATAAAAAGTTGAGAAAAAATTACTGAAAAGCACTAGTTATTAGGTAAAAGAGGTTAGCAACTACCATCCTTAACGTAGATTACCACCATAAAAACATTGGAAAAGCATGTACCCAGGTACACAGCTGAGGGAAGGACTGTACTTACTGAAAAGAAAACGGGAAAGGAAGAATTTGGTACTCTAAGCTTAAGACATACAGGTTGCTTGCCTACAACGTGAAAGTTTCTTGCTGGAAGCTTTACAGCAAATGTGTTTCAGTGGGTTGAAGCTAACGGTATGTTTCCGCAAGTACAGAAAGGCTGCTGAAAATGTGCTGAAAAGGCAAAAACCCTTCTGACAGAATACAGAGCCATCCTTATAAATGCCAGAAGAAATGTTAGATAGATGATCTGAAATTGTATCCCACCACTGGATTTGATCTGTGGTAAAGTGGTTGAAAGTAGTGTCTGTGTAAGGTGAACGTACAGAAAATATGTTGGAGAAGTATGTATGGTACTTGGAGTACAATGATAAAATAATAGGTAAGGCAACAGTACATAAGCCTTGAGATTTTCCAAAGTCAGTACCTACCATTCTTTTCTTTTTAATATCCTCGTTTCTACTGTTTGCCGTGCTGCACCATATAAGGAGAAGCCACTTAATGACGACGGACAGGAAGCCCATTGCACATCTGTTTTTTTACAGATAATCTGAAATGATATGGAGAATGATACAAAAATGAATTCACTGGTGACAGCTGCGGACACTGTGTCAAAGGATACAGAAATGGCAGTATGGCTAAACAAATGTGCATAACCAAAGGTACTAAAAATATCTATACCACAGCACAGAAAAGACTGCACCAGCTTGGCTCCCTCTACCTTGCACTGTCCTCAACACTGTCCTGGCATGTTTTCCTCTTCACACGTTCTTAAACACAACACACAAAGTGTTGTGCCATGAGAACAGCTGCAACACAGCTCCCACATTATTTACCTATGCGTTTGCTTCAGTCATTTTTGACTGAAAAGACATACAAAATAATGCTTCTATCTTGATGTCGTGGAGATGTGAGGAGGACAGGTAAACTCATCAGCAGGCTGCCAGCTGGATCCTTCTGAATACGTCATTCTGAAATGGGAGTAAATTGGACAGAGGTTATCCAGGAGACTTGGAAAGGAAGCCCAGGCTGTGTACTGACAAGAGAAATAGCTAAAAACAATTGCAGATACCATGAAAACTGAGATGTGCGTAATGACAGCTGACCATATATACAAGAAAGAAAACAGACTGGATACAGTTTAGATCAAATAACAAACTAACCAGGCAATATCTTGCTAGGGAGGGTAGGACATTAAGAGCGCTACAAAACGCACACAGAGATGGAAGGAACAACCTGAAGAGTGTTTGAAAAATACTAGTGTAGAAACACACTTTAATTTCACAGAATCACAGAATCATAGAATCATAGAATGGTTTGGTTTGGAAGGGACCTTAAAGATCACCTAGTTCCAACCCCCCTGCCATGGGCAGGGACACCTCCCACTAGACCAGGCTGCTCAAAGCCCCATCCAGCCTGGCCTTGAACACTTCCAGGGATGGGGCATCCACAACTTCCCTGGGCAACCTGTTCCAGTGCCTCACCACCTTCACAGTAAAGAATTTCTTCCCAATATCTAATCTAAACCTACCCTCTTTCAGTTTAAAACTGTTACCCCTCCTCCTATTGCTCCACTCCCTGATAAAGAGTCCCTCCCCATCTCTCCTGTAGGCCCCCTTTAGCTACTGGAAGGTTGCAGTAAATTCTCCCTGGAGCCTGCTCTTCTCCGGGCTGTGGAACTCCAAATCTCAGCCTGTCCATTTGCTTAATGGCAAATTAAACCTTCCAAAAGAAAAACCGAGAGAAGAAAGTTTAAACCGCTCAGAGACAGACTATTTGTACCAGCTACATCCAAGTAGAGAGACAGGATAGGGAAAGCAGCTCTGGAAGGCAGGATGGGTGGCCCAGGTCCAGGGTCCAGCAGCTGCAGTCCAAATGGATCTGCTGGTGAGGGGTAGGAAGTACCAGAGGACAAAGTTGTTGGTACTGCACCTTGTAGCATTAGGGATTAAAAATAGAAACAAATTATTGTCACACCGGCAAAGTAACAAATGATCAGACTGCAAAATGTTATGGCCAAAAATAGTTACTACTAATGCAGTACATGCTATGAGACTAAAAAGAGGGAGAGAGCTTTGCTGAGGACACTTTTTTGGCAACTGATGTGCATGTTAAATTGCAAATTAAAAAAAAAAAAAAAGAGAACCCTTTAACAGCAGGAAGTGAGAAGAACTTGGGTTATGAATAAGATGAAAGCCCTGCCAAGTATCTTTCCTTTGTGATCTCGCAAGTGTTATGATAAAAAACACCTGAACTAGAATTTGGTTTTACTATAAAATCAGAAGTCCATCAGGTGACAGCTGCTATGAAGAACGCTGAAATGCAGAGGCGAGGTAAAACATTTAAAATTTAATGACGCGGCTGTCCAAGTTCGGGCTGCTTCAGCCTTTTTCCCCCTGGAGGGCTTGGTGGTGGAGGGAAAATTAACAGAAATGTTTGCTGCTTTGAATAGTTTGCTATTATCAGATTCTCTGAATTAACCTTTTATGTCTTTCTTCACTTTACAGTTCAAGATTTTCTCCTTCAGAAGAGGGAAGACGGCCTCTGTGGCACCAGGGCATGAAGGTGCCCAGGCCGCATGCAGCTGCTCCCCTCTGGCCCTGAGTGGGAGAGCTGGTGAAGCACCTGAGGTGGAGGAAGTGGAGGAAGTGGAGGAAGTGGAGGAAGAAGAGAGCAGCCCCCACAGACACAACAATCCCCACCATCCCACCCCCGGGGACATGCATTCGAGCCCGACGGAAGCCGCGGCCTAGCAGGCGCCATGGCGGGCTGGAAGCCACCGCCTGAGGGCCCCGCCGCGGGCGGGGCTGGGGGAGGCCGCGCCCGCAGAGGGGCCGCCCCTCGCCCGCGCCGTCCGCCGCTTCGTCCCCGGCGCTCTCCGCGGTAAGGCAGCGGGGGGAAGGGGTGACGCCGAGCCGGCGCCGAGGCGGGGAGCGCGGCCGGGCCGGGGCCTCGCTGCGGGGAGAGCGGGGTGGCGGCAGGCCGGTGAGGGTCCTCGGGCCCAGCTGGCCGGCGGCTGAGGGGGAGGGATGGCCGCCTTGCGGGTATGCCCCAGGGCGGGAATGGAGGTGCAGGAGAGCGCTTTGGTGCGGCGGGCGGGAGTGATTGCGTGGAAATTCAGTGCAGGGACGGAAATGGGAGCGAAGCCGAGGTGGGGCCGGGGCCGGGGGTGGGCGGCCGGCCGGCGGGCCCTGCCTGCTGCTCCGCGGGCCCTGGCTTGGTGCTGCCGCCGGAGTGGGCCTAACGGGCTTCTGAGTGGCCGCCCCTCGGCTCCAGCCCCGCGGAGGTGGTGGAAGGCAACGAGCAGGCCCTGAGGGCTGTCGGTGGTGCGTGGTTTTTTGTTGCCCGATGCACCAGAGGAGTGCTCAGGTATGAGGGAGGGAACGTTTGCATTTTGACATGTGTTACCCTGCTCTGGTATTGCCTGGTTTCTCTTCAGAGTTTGGTTCTGTGCGGACCCTTCAGGCTTCTTCCCCTTTCACCTGCCTAGTTGGCCTTAGTCTCCGTGAAAACTGACAGCAGCTCTATTTGTGTCAGCTTTCCCAGTTTTCTTAGCAAGTTTGCTACAAGTGTGCTACCGGCTGTTTTAAAACTCCCATGACTGTTGTATTTTTGATACTGTTTCTTTCCCATGGAAGGAAGCCTCCTGCTTCTCTGTGAGGCCCGTGTTTCTAAAGTCCCCCAGACTTTTAGAACACGGTAGTTAATTTCCATCAAGGCTGATTACAGTCAGCAGTATTGTGGTGATTAGTGGCTGGATGCTGGCGCACACGGCGAAGGGAAGGTTTCTTTCCTGCACTAACATTGTGGAGGAATCAGCCTGGCCACTCATCACGGGCAGCTCCAGGCTAACCACAGCACGTGAGATTTCTTGTCCGGTAGCAGCATTGGTAGACAAAGAGCAAGCTATGGTTACTGCAGAGGTAAAGGTGATTGGAGATGTGGGTCTGTAGGAAGGCTTTGTCAGCCCCGCTTACTAGAGTTCAACTCCCCCTCCCTTCCATTTCTGTGGGGAAATAGAAAGTTAATGAATGATCAGGAAGTGTTTCCAGGAGATTCTTTCTTCTGAAAAACTGTGACATTAAACAAAGAAGCTTTGAGTTGTATTCAACTCTTCTGTTCTCATAACTCACTATAAGTCCAGGAATGTTTTACTTTCAAATTTAACTTGCTTCTTTTTTATGCAGGTAAAGCCATGTCCCTGAAACAGGTCTCCAGCAACAAATGCTTTGACGGTTTCCAGAAGGTGTTTGAACATGACAGGTAAACACTACAAAAGCAACCTAGATGTTTAGCATGAAGCAGTGAATCCATACTATCATTGCTGTCAGTGTTCTCAGTCTGCAGGAAGATAGCGTGTTCTCACTAATATCCGTATTTCAGTAAGGAATACTGTCTACAGCTGCTTTGTCTGTGTTCTTGTATTTCTGTGTTAATGTTTAACATGCCTAGTATACTTAGTGCTGCAGATCAGAGGTGGGAAGCCAGTATTTTTACCTTTGAAAATGAAGCTCTGTTACTTTGGGTTGTCCCGTTTGCAGCACAGAGAACTGCTGTGTTTACAGTCCACTCTACTGGATATTTCACTTCTGTGCACTCTTAAAAAATGCTGTGAGGAGACAGACACAGTAGGTTCGTGTTTGATGAAGGTGAACAGAAAAACATTCAGGTTTTTTTCATTTCTGGTCCAAAGAAAAAAATCATTAGTTATGCTTAGATAAGCTTTTATTGACAATTGCATTCTTTAGTATTAATTGAGCAATCTGTTAGTTTGTAGATTTAGCAGATTGAAAACCTCTCTTGCTGGAGCAAGCTGTGCAGTTCATGTTCTGCAAGTCATGTGGATATGTTCTTCAGTAAAAATACTTTCCAATTTAATAGACAAAGCTCAAGTTAAATATTGCTGGGGTTCAAAATTCAATTTTCAAACTGTTCCCGGTTAGCTGTGTTTTCCCACTGCAAAAATGTGGCTTATTTGTAAGTCTCTGTTGTAAGTATATTCAGAACAAGGTAGGAGGGTTAGCTGTTGTCAATGCAAAAGGCTGAGGCTGGGTTTTAAAATTGCTTTTCACTTTATTTAACTTAGTTGTTATAATTCACTGACCAAATCTCTCTTTGAACAAAATGCATGGATACAACTTTATTTTTTTAATGTTAGTGACCTTGTTAATTAAGTAGTGGTAATAACAAGAGGTATTTTATTCATATAGTGCAGAGCTAAAATGCAAAATGAAATTTGGAATCTACTTGCCTCCAAAAGCAGAAACTGGAAAGTGTCCTGTGCTGTATTGGCTCTCGGGTAAGTAACATGAATTTTAGTAACTTAAAAAAGATAAGCATGTTTAAGCTAGTGTGCTACAGTTACTGTAAACCCTGAAAATCTGATGTAGAGGTACTACAGTGGCAGCTCTTGCATTCTATGAAAGGTTGTCTTCTGGAACATGCGTTTACTTTGAGTGTATTGTGATAAAGTTGGATGTAGCCAGCCTTAGCCAGCCTAACAGGTTGTTTTCTAAAATGCTCAGTGTGAAAAATATTCTACACTTTTGTTCTGAAATGTACATACTTTTTGTTCTAAAACATACATATTTAAAGGTTCTCCTCAAAGGCCTTCCTGTTGGGACACCTCCTGCCTCTTTTTTCTATGACAGACTGCTTCAACTAACAGGACAGGGGGCAAAATCTAGTCCATGGGAGCCAGCAAATTTGTCGTCTGTATCCCACCTTATTCTGAGTGCTATTATGCAGGGAACAACTGGTGAACTTGGAAAGGGAGGTGCTGCTAGCTGCCTTAGCGCCAGCACATCTAGAGTGAGGTAACACTGAGGGATCAGAAAGGGCCAGGGGCTGAAGAAGGCTGTGTGGCCGGAGTGAAGTTGCATCATCCACAGCATTGTTTCTTCATCTCTCCAGCTCCTGCCGTCTCCTATCCAGCTGCTGTCTTGCTGGATGTAAGGCAAGCTGGGATGAGACTGTATGGACAAACACGTGCTCCCCATTATCCTGACTTTGTTCCTCTGCCCTGTTCCTGTCATCTCCCACAGACCTGGGTCTTGCACCAAAAGTACATAAATAATGTTAAGGCATTGCTTTCAAAATTTATGTTGGTGATGGCTCTAGGATTAATTAATTACATCTTTCCTTTTTTTCCTGTTATTTGAAATGAAAAGCAGAAGCTCTGTCTGTTCTGTAATTTTAGGTATTGCTTTATTGACGCTTGTGTTTAGAAAGTTATATTTCATGTATGTATTCATTTCACAAAATAGCTAGTAGGTCTGATTTGTAGAATCACACAGTGGACTGTGTAAAAATGTTTACCCTTGAAATTGGAAGCATCAAAATTGTCTGAAGAGCTTCAAGTCATGCAGCACGTTTCTTTTTTGAATCTAAACCATGCTGTCTTGGCTGGTATATCAGTCAAATTAGGTTATTTGCAACTTGTCCTCAGAGAAAACTAGAATCATTAACGCCTCTCAAAAGGCACAGTAAAGAGAAATTGAAATACTGGTGTGCAGTATTATTTATTTGTAATTGGACTTCAGTTGGTAATTGGACTTCAGTTGGCCTGCTGCAGTGCAAAAAGCACGGATTGCTGTGGGGTTTGGAGCCGGGGTGCTTATGGGCCTTTATCCTGCCTAAAAGATAAAGGATGTGTCAGACCACTTGCAGAATTATGTAATGCAAACAGCTGAAATGGCAGTGGAGGGAAAAATGTAGTTGCAGGGTTAGATGTCAGAAGTTAATGTTAACCTTAGCAACAGTGTCTGTAGTCAATGGATTTAAATACACAGTACTTGACGAAACTGTATGTACCATACGAGTAGGCGCTCATAAAGTGTACACATTGGCCTGTTTTTGATCAAATATTAGTGTGACTAGATGTGAAAGTGCAACTGTGTCTGTTTCTGTGGATTACTAAGTGCTGTTGAATCTAGTGAAAAGACTTTTGCATGTTTGTGGAGACAGGAATTGCTCTTATTTTTCGAAACCTTTTCTGTCACAAAGGTTTTTGAAACTGGTATGCTCTGAGCAATTGTAACCAATGATATTTTTATTTCTCTAGGGTTAACTTGCACAGAACAGAATTTTATAACGAAAGCTGGTTTTCATCAAGCTGCAGCTGAACATGGCCTTATTGTAGTTGCACCAGACACAAGCCCACGTAAGTTTTAACAAGAGATGTGAAAAGTCATCTTTATCCTCACAGAATGGAGTGCTGCAGTTTGCTGCAAAGCGTATTGCCCACCTGAGTCAGGATATGACCTCATGTCTATATCTTGCATTGTTTGCTAGATTATATTGTCTATATTCTTAATAACATGGTAGTGAAGGCTTGATATTTGAAACTCTTTTATTGTCATGGCACTAAAACTAGAACAAAGGGACCATTGAGTTCAGCACAAAGGAAGAGAGGGAAGAAAAGGAAAACGAGAGGCATGTGCTGTCAGAGACATTTGCCTGCACTTTGTGTCTTACTGAGACTTTAAAAAATCTGCAGAACTGTGTTGTCACGCAAAGATGTAATGTTTACTCTTTATTGTGTTCAGTCGTCTAAAGCCTATCATGTCTCCAGAGGATTCCAATACTTAGAAAAACAAATCAGAAACCCTTCCCCCCTGCAGCTGCAGTAAACTGATGAATGGCTTTTTAAAAATGATATGCTTTTATTTGCGTGAGGCTGAACTTATGTCTAGTATGGGAAACTTGAAAATGGTAGATATGCAGTGACTGGAAATACAGTCTTTTGGGGATTCAGTGTATTTTGTTGAGTATTTGCTGGGTTCTGCTAAAGTCTCATGAATGCTGTGTACAAAGGTAGCAGTCTTCTAATATTTCCCAGGCTTTAGTGGGTCAAATCTAAACACAGGTAACAGGGGAATGAAGTTGTGTTCCAGAAAATATTTTTCACATCTAGGTTTTGAAGTTGTGTCAGGTCAAAGAACAGAAATGCGTGTTTCTAATGAACAAGAGGGACAGAAGAGCAAGACTTGTTGCTGTCTGCTGCAGACTAGAGATGGGCAACTCGCCCATCACATTCACAACATTCACATTATGTGAGGATTAGAATTACTCTTGGGTAATTTTACTGGCACTGGCTTTTAGTGTTGTCTGTGTAAGTTGTCGATCAATGTGAAACCGCGTTTGGCTAGTTCACTGCTTTGGCCATTTTCTTTTAAAGCCCTCTTTGCAGCCTTTTAGTCCAATAACTGATTGGGATTGCTTCGCTCTTTAGATGAATTTCAGTATGTGTTACGCTCTCAGAGACCCCAAATGTTCTTAAATCTTTTTTGAGCTGTCTGGAGAAACAAGTGAAGAGCAGTTCAAATGTAATCATAAATTAAGAGGTCTGAGGTTATGTAGAGAAAAGGCTAATATGTGCTTTTTAACTGTGTTGTTACGACTACGTGAGAATTACCTTCCAGGAGCTAGGAGATGTATCTTGATGGGGAAAAAGACTGCATGAAAACCTGAAATATCTGTCATTACAGACCCTCTGTCAGGCCCTGATAGACTTTAGTTTTCCTTATTTGTAGGGGTTTACTTTTCCAGAGGGGTGTGTTGAGCAGCATTTTGCAGGTTGCTTTTCAAATTTCTTCTTTCAGGGTTTTCCTCAAGTTTCTTTTAGCAGAATCAGTGTTGCCTTCATTGCTTGGCAGCACTTTCTGAGTTTTTGTCCATCTCTGAGGGACAGAAGACAGCAGACTTTTTATACCCAACATGTTGTGTAAGCGCCCCTGTGCCTGTGACTGCTGGACTGTTAAGTTACAAAATCATTTGGTGTTCAAGGGCATGTCACTGGAGCAAACTCAACTTTGATCCTTGTAAAAATCTGATTTTACACTGTGCGGGGTGGCAGGTATCTCTGCACAAATGGTCAGGGATTGTCAAGTTGCATATAGGTTTGCAGTGTAATCTGATGGTGGTGCAAGCCCATGTAATTTTGGATTGCAGAAACTAGGAACATTTTGGAGAAAGGGAGGCCATTATACCTTGAAAGATATAGCTTGAAACGTTACAATCTGTTCTGCAAACCAGGCTGGTAAATCACAGGCTAATCAAAGGGAGAGTAAGAGAGGACTGGGTGGGATGTATTGACTTTCACGGAGACGTCTGCAAATTTAGTTTGAAAGTGTAGCCTTGGAAAAGGCGATACGACCCTGCAGGTATTCACAGAAGAAATTACTTAAGTTTTATGGGGAGTTATAGGTGGGAGCAGTGAAACGAATTACAGAAAAGGTAGAGTTACATACTTTAAAAATGATAGGGACAGCAAGTTTTTATTATGGTGTTGAATAATAAAAGGGACTGTAGCAGACATTATTTGAAGCACATAAACTGGTCTGGACACACCATTTGGTGGTACATGGTTCTGTCCTTCTAGGGAAAAGAAAATTTACTACAGGTTCTGTTTCTCACGTAATTTCTTGTACTTGATAGGATGAGGTCTAATAACTGAAATAAGCTGATAGCAGCAATTAACAAGTGCCAGCTTTTGCATAAGTCCCTGGGTAAATTGGATGAAGCTTTACAGTATTATTTTAGGAGAGATCTGTATGATACGTTCATTGATGAAGGGATACTAAAACAAGCTAGGAGTTGGATTCATCTGTAGGTAATGAGTAAGTGGCATTTTGAAAGTGTTGTTGAAATAACACTTGAAAACACTGTACTAAGGAATGAAAATCTGAATTGTATTATAGTTGGAAGCATAGAGACATGTTGATTGAAAAACTCGTGTCCCAAGTCTCTGATTTGTATGGTAGGTTTTCCAATTCTGAACCTCTAGTAAAGGAAACACAGTAACTATAGAAAGACACAGTAACTATAGAAAGGATTTTCGTGGTAGGTGGCTGCAATATTGAAGGAGAAGATGAAAGCTGGGATTTTGGCACCGGTGCTGGTTTTTATGTGGATGCCACTGAAGATCCATGGAAAACAAACTATAGGATGTATTCCTACATAAAGGATGAGGTAACTTTGCTGCTGGGTTCTCCTGGAGGGGGTGTGGTTCACTCATGCTCTTTGTTCCTAGCACCAAAGCTTGCTTGATAGCCTGTGGGTGGTTGGTTGTTTTCTTGCTCTCTCTTTTATAAAAATTATAATTATTTATAAAAATAACATCTGTCTGGGCCTGAGCAGGAGCTCCTTCAATCTGCTTTCCTACTGGAGATGCCACAGGGTTGACCTGTGCTTCTAATCTTGATTCATTAGTTGTTCAATCTCTGCTCTTATAAAATCTCTGCTCTGCTGCTTCTGGAGCAACCCACCGCATTTTGCTGCACCAGCACTTCAGTTGTATTGCTCATTTAGACTGTTTTCACCGTCTGTCTTGGGACAGTGGGGTAGTGATTTTGTTTGTTGGTTGGTTGCTTTTTTCCTTAACTGGGTGTAAAAGGAAATCCTCGAAATATGTATCAGAAAGGTCAGCGTCCAATTTGCGATTCTGGTTGCTCACGGGAGCAGGTATTTATGTATCTATTAAAATGAGACTGTGTATTTGTTCCCAGATCTTATGTTACAGGGTTATGATAGATTTTTATAGAGATACTTTGAGTTACTTATTGTCAGATTGTTTCCGTGTGCTTTTACAGTCCTGTTCAGGTTGCTTTCTGATTGCCCCCCCTCCTTCCCTTTTTTACCTACTCCCCCTGAGATTTGCATGTCAGCTTTCCTAAAGATTGATTTTTGGAGTATTCGAGGTACCTGAAGTTGTGTTCATTTGTATTCTACTTGAACCTAAATCAAGTTCAGGTCATGATTTCAAATGTCAGGCTAGAACCAAAGATATGCCTTTGGTTTCAGTGGCTTCGTGGCATTAAAACACACTAGTTATTTATGTCCTTCTTTGTCTAAACATACTCAAGTTGGTTTAATGTTTTTATTCCACTGTTGTTCCTTTACAGCTGCCTAAACTAATAAATGCCAATTTTCCAACTGATCCTGAACGAATGTCTATTTTTGGGCATTCCATGGGAGGCCATGGAGCTCTTATTCTTGCTCTGAAGAATCCTGGAAAGTACAAAGTAAGATATAATTTAGCTTATATGAGGTATACTAAGACTTATACAGATTTCTATAGAAGTGAAGAAAGAAAACACAATACCGAGTTCTGTTACAGCATTAAATATGTAAGTCGTTTTAGTTGTAGCGGTACATTGATACCTAGTATTAGAACATGGAAAACTGCCAGAAACAACACTGTGGAATGTGAGTATCACTGAAATTAAAAAATGTGTGAATTTTAAAAGTTAAGAAAAGCTTAGTTTCTTTTGGATGGTGCTACAGCTCTTCCAAACCTATTGTTATATTTACATGTTAATAGGGTCCTTCTAGCTCTGGAATTGTGTGATTTTCTGTATCTTTTCAAATCTTGTCTTGTTCATTTTGGAGCTTTTATTACCAGCAAACATCTTTGTCACCATTCTATTTGTGTTTGCTTACAATTTGCTATGGAGTCTATTACACTGATAGCAAGTGTAACTGTAAGAACCTGAACTTCATACAAATAGTATCTGGAGAACTTCTCCCACCCTCCCCCCCGTTCCCTTTTTTACCTGCTCCTCCTGAGATCTGTATGTCAGCTTTCCTAAAGATTGATTTTTGGAGTATTCGAGATACCTGAAGTTGTGTTCATTTGTATTCTACTTGAACCTAAATCAAACATGCTGGAACTGATTTGCCTGTCCTTTATACTCATGAGGGCTGAGAGAAATTTCGTTATTCTCTTTGGAGATAGACTTATGTAAAATGCCTTTCTGAGGCAGAATCAGGCATTGGTGTTTGAGAGGTGAGGGGCTCTGCCTTTGTGGATCAGTCCTTTCGTGGGCTCTCCTGGCCCTGCACTTTGTGGTCAGCTGCTGCAAAAGTGGAACTGCATTTATGAAAATAGCAGACCATTTGCTCAGTGTCATTAGCTTGGCGTTACAAGAGAGCTGAATGTAAGATAAAGCTTTATTTTTATCTCTCGTTTTTATCTTTTGGAGCCAGTAGTTCAGAACTTTCCATTTTCACTGTTGGCGCTTACCTGTTGTTTGTATTATCTACAAGAATTAAACATTAAATTGAAAATGCCAAAAGCCAGGGGAACTGGCAGTAGCTCAGATGGTATGTTGCTATTTCCTGCAAGGCATAAGAGTGGTAATGTTGATGTCCCAAGGCCAAATCCAAAAGAAGAATGTAAGAATAGGGCTTGGACTTCTGACACCAGTACCTGGAGTTGTGATCTGAAATGCGCTTTTCTTGACCCCTAACCCTGTACGTACCTAAATTTATGAAACACTGTTGCATGCTTAGACTGGCTGAGCAGCCTCGTGCCTTTGTTATGCTCTGCCAAAATCCAGTGGGAGGTGAAGTGGTCCCACACTGACCATGCTGGCCCAACAGCAGACTGGAAATCCTTCTCTGCTGCTTAAGGGAATTCAAACCAACATCTGCCAACAGGGAAAGGAATGGAGTATCTATCCCTTCCTTTTGCAGCTTGGCTGATGTGCGAGAAGGAAAGCAAAACTGTGGGGCTAGAGAGAACAAATAAGAGGGAAGTAGGATAACTGTTAGGGCACCTAGCTCAGAGTTTTGGTGCAAGAGTCATGGGTTCTGGCAATAACTTCAATACACTTTTTGAAAAGGCTTTTAGTTTGCTTGTTAGTTAGCAGAAATCACTTTTCTTAATTCATACTTTTTTTTTTTTTCCACTTTATTTCTGAACAGTCTGTGTCGGCATTCGCTCCTATCTGCAACCCTATTCAGTGTCAGTGGGGGAAGAAAGCCCTTGGTGGATATCTGGGATCAGATGTAAGCAAATGGGAGGTACGTGTTGCAACTCGCAGTCCTTTAATAACGCATGAATGAGTGATCTGTAGATATATCGCAGCAGGAGTCTGGAACAAAAGCCTGGGGTTCCCTTGAGCTCTGTTTTACTGCATCCCTAATTGTGGATAAGCCTATGTTCCTGGTGGGTATGACTTGCCATTGCCTGGTGGTTCTTACAACAAATGTGATGAGATAGAAGGCTCTCATCAAATTGACTAAATTCCTCCCTGTTTTATGAAGATCTTTAAATCTGGGCTAAGAAGAATTACGAGTCTGAGACTTTCTCTAACACGTGAAAGCAGCAAGGAATTTAGAAGAGAGTTAGGCTATGGCCTGTCTCTCAAAAACTCGCATCTCAGTAGACAAAACAGCTTTTTTTTTTTTTATAGTAGCCTGGAAAGAGAGACTGCTACAAACTGTTCAGAGACTGATGAGCATCTGCAGGGGCAGGCTGTTGGAGGCAGCTAGCAGAGGAGCCCCACTGGATACTTGGAAATTGGTATCCTCTAAAACAGAATTAAACCAGACAAAGTTAGGTTTTAGCTCCAGGGCCCTAATTTTGAAATATAAGTAGTCATTTATGAACGGCTAAGATACAAAAATGTTTGTGTGCATGTTGCTGTGTTGTTTGGGCAGTCCTTCAGTATTTTTATCTCACCATACACATTGCACTGTATCCCTAGAATTAAGTTAGAAGGGATTGTCGTGACCAGGTACTCTTATTTCCTTGTAAATAAACACAAGCTGCAGTTAAATCCCTTGTAAATTGGATTAAAGTATCTCTTAGGAAGACATCCAGGTCTGATTAAAACATTACAGGAATGGAAAGCGCTAGCTGCTTTCACATTTTTTAATAGAGTAGTTTGTATATTTAACAATCACCAACTAAATTTGCTTACACTTAATGTAATAAATTTATTTTGCGGAAAAAAAAATTAAGTATGTTTTCTGGCCCCCTAACTTGCTTTGGAGCTCTTCCGTAAACCCAGTCCAGTAGACCACCAGCAGGCATCAGGAATAGACTTAGGCCTGCCTTTGGCACAGATTTCACCAGCGATGTTCCTCAGGGTTCAGTCCTAGGGCCAGTCAATGTCTTTATCAACGATCTGGATGCAGGAGTTGAATGCGCCATTAGCAAATATGGGAGGTGCTGTTGACTTCCTTGAGGGACAAGAGGCCTTGCAGAGGGTTTAGATAGATGGGAGCATTGGGTTATGATTGATGGGATGAAATTCAACAAATCGAAATGCCAGATTCTGCACCTGGGATGGAGTAATGTTAGGCACAAGTACAAGTTGGGAAACAAGTGGCTGGAGAGGAGCCCTGCAGAAACGGATCTGGGGGTGCTGGTTGACAGAAGGCTCAATAGGAGTCAGCAGTGGGCCCTGGCACCCGAGAGGGCAAACCGCATCCTGGGGTGCATCAAACACAGCATAACCAGCCGGTCCAAAAGAGGTGATTACCTGCTGTATTCAGCATTGGTGCAGCCTCACCTTGAATACTGTGTGCTCTTCTGGGCCCCATGATTTAAGAAGGATGTGAAGGTCCTTGAATGCATCCAGAGAAGGGCAGCAAAGCTGGTGAAAGGGCTGGAAGGAATGCCCTGTGGGGAGCAGCTATGGAATTTGGGCTTGTCTGGTTTAGAGAAAAGGAGGATGAGGGGCAACCTCGTTGCTCTCTGCAGCTTCCTGAGGAGGGGAAGTGGAGAAGGGACATGCTGATCTCTTCTCCCTAGGTGATAGGGACACATTGGAATGGTTCAAGGCTGCACCATAGGACGTTTAGACTGGACATTAAGAAGCATTTCTTTACTGAGAGCATGGTCAAACACTGGAACAGGCTTCTTGGAGAGGTGGTCAATGCCCCAAGCCTGTCAGTGTTTAAGGGGCAATTGGACAATGCCATTAACAACATGCTTTAACTTTTGGTCAGCCCTGAATTGCTCAGGCAGTTGGCCTAGATGATCACTGTAGGTCCCTTCCAACTGCAATAGTCTGTTCTGTTCTGTATACAATGCCTTATCTCCATATTTCTGCTTAAAATTGCCGTGTGTTACACCGGTGTTTTGACTTCTAGCTGCCAAAATAGTTACATCAAGATACCAAATTATTTTGGCAGGATCTAGTTTCTGTACGAGCATGTGAATCGGTACTAGATTATGCTGCTGTTCTTCAACTCTGTATGAATTTAGCCCTGGGCTGGATGTTCCGTTTGGTCCAGAAATTATATCAAACGGCCAACGTGGTAATTACTTAGATCATACCATTTGCCCTTTTAAAAACACGGGTATAACTTGTCAGTTGTATGGAAATTCCACAGTTTTTTGTTTTTCCAAGGTGCAGTTTGGTGTCCTCATTAGTATCACCCAGTACTCTATATATGCCATTCTTTGGAAAATTTGGCAAATTTGACCCAGTCTAACGTATGTAGCTGAATGTTGTTTCTCTTTTATTCCTGCAGGCGTATGATGCTACACAACTTGTGAAGTCCTATCCAGACTCTCACCTGGACATCTTGATTGATCAAGGCAAAGATGACCAGTTCCTGTCAGCGGGCCAGTTATTGCCTGATAACTTCATCGCTGCCTGCACGGAGCGGAAAATCCCAGTAGTCTTTAGGCTGCAGCAGGCAAGTTGCTTCTACGATCTTTTATTGTTGGGTTGTTGCTTTGTGATTTTTTGGGTCTATGTGGCAGGTAGTGAAGAGAGTGTGTCGTAATGGGGCGTGCTCTCACTTACCTGTCCCTGGCCAAGTGAGGAAGAGGATGAGAAGCGACGTTTTCCTTGATGTCAGCCGTCAAGGAGTGCAATATCCATCAGATTCAGCTGCATTTCACCACTAGGTGGGGTCATTATTTCAGTTTCAACAAGCTGATGCGTTGATGGTAACTCGAGCTGCCAGCGGTTGGCTGAAGAAGCCTTTAAAGACGCAGGTGGAAGGATTGCTCTTTTCTTTAGTGCAGTGACCCAGCACAGCGCTGTCCTGAGAGTGCTGGAGTCTTTGTGAGCGACTGACAACTTCACGCCAGACCCAGTGAGGGGCCCGGCCATGGAGAATGAGGGATTGTCCTCTCTGATTTATTGTAAGCCCTGCACCAGAAGTTAGTGCTGACAAAGTGGAGTAGCTCAGAGGTTTCCATGGCATTTTAGCGTAGTGCTGGAGCAGTAATTCAGACCTGGGCTGTGCTCTCCTTACACCTGTGTTTTACCAGTAGGGCAACACCAGTAAGGTGAACTGGTCTCTCAAATAGCATCTCGCTCTGCAGCTGACGCTTGTTGTTGTCCATCTCTAATTTACATGCCCAGATTAGGGCAGGTTAAGGTATATTGTTTGTTTAGCTTCCTAGAGTTCATATATACTTAACTGGTTAGGTATCCTTCACAGTTTTTATATATAATACAGGTATTTTTGATTTCTTAAAACAGATCAAACCAGAAGAGTCCTTAACTTTCCTAGAAGAGAGCTTAGCATGATTGCTTTATCGGGAGCTATGTGTGTTTGCTGATTTCTTTGTTGTTGTTCTTTTCCAGGGTTACGATCACAGCTATTTTTTCATTGCTACATTTATTAACGACCACATCAAACACCATGCAAAATACCTCAACGCTTGAACCATTTGGATGGGAGCGTTGTCTGTCCAGTATGAATCAAGGGGTAGAGGCGAACTAAACAGAAATCATTTGCTGAAGTAGCGTCTGTAAAATGGAGCTCTTCTGATCGTACTGCTAAGAAAAATAAAAGTGCCACTTAATTTCATGTGTGTGCATTAGAGTAAGTATTTTGAATGTTTTTGCGTGCTTCAAGAACTCTCTCAGCACGATAAACACCACGCTGCGTTCTGGGTCATAATGACAATCAGCAGATGAGTTAGTTTCAGACTATGACTGTGGGTACGTACTTCGGACCTCGAGACAGTTTCTAACCCAACTACACAGGGACTATGAATAACAACAGCGTGCCTCTTCAGCTAATTAAATAGAGGGCTCACTTATCACTTAATGCTGAAGGAAGGAAGTTGTTAGCGGCACAACCAATCAAGCTACTTAATTAATCTAAAGTGGTTGGTGCGTTTTTCCTTAGCTTGTTTAAATGCATTCCAAGGACAAAGTCTGGTGGAGAATACAGACAGAAGCGTGCTATGGGGAGTGCTTTACTGTCCTGTGCGTTATTAACAGCAAACAAATCATCTGAAGAGTATTTCATGGGTGATACTTAAAGAAAAGGCCTCTTACAAACCACGTGAAGGAAGCAGTCTGTAGTAAAGGAGGTTTTTTGGTTTTTTTCCTCTGCTTGCCTTTGATTGTCGCTGAGTGTGAAAGGCTTATGCTGTGTTTATGGGTTTCTTAGCTGTGACAGGACTGATGGGAAACGGATAAATAGACCTGAAGAAAGTAGTAACTATCTATAAATGATCTGATATCTCATCGTTGAAGAGGAGTGTGCTTGTTTTACAGAAGGTGGCAGAATTTAAGCCTGATTGATAGCTATAGGACTAAAGTAGTTCCCAGTGGTATAATTCTGCCCGCTACCTTGTGTGGGGCAAGAACACAGATCGTTCCAGTGAGCTGCTTGTCTTGTGTTCAAGCAGTCACTCCTAACCTCTGCCTTCCCGTGGGTCGGCTGAACCTGCAGCATTGCGCAAACTGTGACTCGCTCTTGCCAGAGGAAATATTGGGGTAGACGTAGGGAGTGGTTTGCTTTTCTAAGCAATGCTGAATGCTCTCTGGTTTCTCAGGCCCCTGCTAGATTCTGGATTGCAGGGAGGCTGATGCTGGGAATTTACGTTTCTGTTGGTGGTGACTGGGCTTAAATTATGTATTGATTTTTATCAGTCTTGCATCTACAACTGTGTGCATCGCAAGAGTTCTCTGAAATGCTGACCATAAGTAACAGGCGATAGGACAAGAAGAAATGGCCGCAAGTTGCACCAGGGGAGGTTTAGACTGGATATTAGGAAATGTTTTTACCCTGAAAGGGTTATTAAGTGTTGGAACAGGCTGCCCAGGGGCATGGTTGAGGCACCATCCCTGGTATTTCAAAGACGGGTAGACATAGTGTTAGAGATAGATATGGTTTAGTGGTGGTTTTCGTCAGTGTCAGGTTGATGGTTGGACTCGATGATCTGGAAGGTCCCTTCCAACCCAGGCAATTCGATGATTCTCTAAGTTTTCCACACTGTGGATTTACGACAGACACTATCTCCTTCTTTCTTATAAAGCAGGACACTGACATAAAAAAATAACTGATTTTTAAGCCAGAAGTCCTAAATGCTTAGATTTTTTTTTTTCTGCTCACACAACAGCAGAATTGGCTCAAAGGATTGTTTAATATGTAGCAGCATCTTCTAGTTGTTCCTCCTCCCCCAGCAGCCAGGTACCTGCTCTCCCGTAGCCAGCAAAGGAATTACTGGGTTCTGTCGGATACTGGACTGGAGCAGCAGCGTTATCTGCCAAAGCTAACATTTTTTGCCTAATGCATTCTGATAATTGCATTTAAGGAAAAAGGGGATGCCAATTTTTTTATTTTTTTTTCATTCCCTAACTGCACCATGTGCACCTGCATGTTCTATTAGAGGAGATTAAAAAGCAGGTTTAACCTTGTAATTTACTCTTAAGTGGTTTTAAACCACCATTTTAAAGCGGCTGAGTTAATGGTAGGAAACAGCTTGCCCTGTGTGGGGCGGGAAAAGCCCTCTTTCATACTTGATAAATTTATATGGCATAATTCTAAGTTTCCCATCATACTCTGGATAGTTGTAGGGAGCTTTATTTCTTATAGCCTTAATTTACAGTTCAGCAGGAGATCAATTACCATATCAGCTTCCCCAAACAGCTACAGTTCTGGAGCTGAAAATACCTGTCATATTTTCCGCGTGGCGCCCCTAATAATTGACTGCTGTCCCGCACTGTTTGCTTTCTCGATAAAAGGGAGCGTTTATGTACGTGCACTGCTGCCTCCCTCCTTGAGAGGGACTTCCAGGTGCCTCCTTGCTTTTGAGCAGGAGCAGATTCAGGTAAGCGTCCCGTGCACTCCTGTGAGCCCAGGAGAACTTGCTTGGGAAGCCAGTCACCTCAAGGCTTTATAGAAACTGCCCTGAGCTCTTTCAGAACTGGTGCTAGAGGGCTGACGAGGCAGGGTCCTCAAACTGCCCTCGGCCGCAGGCTGCAAGTCCAGGACAGTGCAAACCTGTGAGACTTATAATCACAGAATGTTTTGGGTTGGAAAGGACCTTAAAGATCATCCAGTTCCAACCCCCCTGCCATGGGCAGGGACACCTCCCACTAGACCAGGCTGCTCAAGGCCCCATCCAGCCTGGCCTTGAACACTTCCAGGGATGGGGCATCCACAGCTTCCCTGGGCAACCTGTTCCAGTGCCCCACCACCCTCACAGTAAAGAATTTCTTCCTAATGTCTAATCTAAACCTACCCTCTATTCAGTTTAAAACTGTTACCCCTTGTCCTATCACTACACTCCCTGATAAAGAGTCCCTCCCCATCTCTCCTGTAGCCCCCTTCAGGTACTGGAAGGCCCCTATAAAGTCTCCCCGGAGCCTTCTCTTCTCCAGGCTGAATAACCCCAACTCTCTCAGCCTGTCCTCACAGGAGAGGTGCTCCAGCCCTCGGATCACCTTTATGACACTCCTCTGGACCCGCTCCAACAGCTCCACATCCTGCTTGTGCTGAGGGCTCCAGAGCTGGACACAGTGCTCCAGGTGGGGTGTCTCGCCAGAGCAGCGCAGAGGGGCAGAATCACCTCCCTCCACCTGCTGGCCACACCGCTTTCGATGGGGCCCAGGATACAGTTGGCCTTCTGGCTGTGAGTGCACATTGTTGGCTCATGGTGAAGCTCATTTGCAGGGAATCAACACCAAACCGAGACCCCAACAGTTACGGGCTGGATCCTATCCCTAGTTTAGCTGCAAAATTCCCGTACTTGAGTCACATCACCACCTTTCTCCATCCCCAAACCCTCATCCACCACCCCCAGCGTTAAACTCCGCAAACGCCATCTCTTTCACAGGAAACTCGTCAGGCAGAGGGGTAGTCATTAAAGGATTTCTACAAATAATATAGTTTAATTGTAACTACAGTAAAGATTTTCTATATACATTATGTTCACTGCTTAGGGTATTATAGATTTGCCATGCATGTTTTATTGCACATATAAATAGTATACAAAGAGTCATGAAGATTCTCTTTTTAGGCGTACAGGTTAAGACTGCATAAAAAAAGCTGTATTACAAAATATTTAGAGCTATTTATTTACAGCCAACTTCAAGCAAATACTGAAAGACACTATCGGGAGAAAAAACAAAATTTTAATTATGAAAAAACCCCAAGATTTGTCAAAATAATAATTACAAAGCTTCATGTTGCCATATATACATTGTAAAAAAATACTCAGGAAACCTGCATTTTATCCCTCAAGATGCAGAAATCAATATTCCTATTTTTATACTCGATCTTTGAATGCTTTTAAAATTTGATAAACTCTGACTTGAAAACTTACTTTCTTTACATTGCTCGTGCTTTTTTTGACAAAACAGATATTTGTGCAGCTCTGTAAAATATTAAAATACATTTTAATTTAGTGTTAAAGTGCACAGTACATTTTATAGGAAACGATATGCTAGCTGCCAATCAAAATTACAATTTAAGTCAATGTTCCCTCTAGAAAATAAACGCTTTTGCTTTGGTTGAAGTCACTGGCTATTCCATGCAAACCCTACGTCTCCCTGTCTGCGAGTCCACTTGCCTCCTCCTCACACGCTGCTGCTGTCGGTACGTACCAGCATGTTGGCAATTCGTGGTATTAAAACGTGTAGTCTGCATCCAAATACTGCATTTACCATTACAAATCTGCTGTTGGAATACTGGTGGGTTTAAACGCAGTGTCTGTGTGAGCGTGCGTGTAACCATGCCTGGACACAGCGATGAGTATGCATCGTTCTTCCAAAAAAACCTTTATTCCAATAGTCCTCTCCCCTTTTTCTCTTGCTTCAGTATTTCCTCCTCCCGCCCCACCTCGCCTCTTTTTTTGTCATTGTGCATTTCCAACTACCTGCCTGTGCGCGCCACCGACCCCTCCCAGCGAGCCTTTTCCCCACATGCGGCTTTTCCCGTCCCGCTTGCCCAAGTTCCCACCACCAGCTTCTCCTAGGAAAGAAAAACGGATGTTCCAGGTACTGTGAGAATCGCTGTGCCGGAACTTTTTTTGATCTAAAAAACGTGCGATGTTTTAATAATAAATTCTGCTTTTAAAAAAAGAAAATAAAATAAAAAAATCTAGTAGCGATAAGAAAAAAGAACCTTATTTCGTATTGCTGACGTGGGATTTCTGATCCCGCAAAGGTTCACTACAGAACGTTGTGCTTAATTCTGCGGGAAAAGGATGGCGACTCCAAGGGGAAGCACCGCACCCAGCAGGTCGTAGCAGGAGGATCAGGTCTTTGAGCCCACCTTTGGCCTAAAAGTTGTAATAATTTTTCTCTCCCCTGGAAGGAGTCATTGAAGCAAACAATTAAAAATTAGTTGGCTACCTGGTAAATCTGCTCGCCGATGTTCTTGTGCTATTTGGTAATTATTTGTTCCGTAGTGCTGTAGTCTTTAGAAGAAATCAAGTTACAGTGCAAAATTATAGTTCAAGACACATGATCCTAATGCACATCATTCGTTTTGTTGTGGCAAAAGTTAAATGTCTTGTGCATAGTAAAATAAGCCATCAAAAATATTTGTTCACATTTATTTTTCAAGTTTACATCTTTCCTTTTTTTGATTTTTTTTTTTTCCTTTTTAAACATCTATATACAAATAAAACGGGTGTGCTCTCAGTTTCAGCCAATTTAGTCTATCGGGGGGAAAAGTGCTACTGGAATGTTGGAAACTCAATGGAATGCAGACAAATTCTTACCAATGTTCCACAAATTCAAGAAATAAAGAATGCCATTCCAGCTAGCTGTTCTTTTAATAAAAGCACCTATTTTGTTTGCTTTTTATCTTACATATTAGAAAATACAATTTACGGAGATCTAGCCCTACTGCACACCAAGTAGAATAAAAAATAACTAAATATTTATATTAAAATAAAGTGTTTAACCACAAAAAAGCAGTAATAAAATACAGTTTCCTAATTTACAGTTTGCATCCAAAGGATGAATAACAACTCACTAATAAATAATATTTATATAAATACTTTATGTCTGGATATTTTTTTTTAAAAGGCAATAGCCTGAAGCAACTGCAGAAAAACCTAACATGGCAAAAATCTGATTTACTCTCCCTCCCCCCCCCCATGATTACAATGATTCTTAGTTTAATAATAGGAAGGTATAAGGTATCTTGCTGCAAGACAGCTGGGTACTCCACACGGTTTTAAGTGGCAGAGAGGTGGCTGTTTTTGTTACGTACTGTACAAAGTGAGCTATAAAAGCCGTGAAGCGCCGCTTTGCTCTAGAAAAACGTTTCTCCGTGGTTTCTGCTTTTGTAGGTCGCCGCACACGTACGGTCTGAAAGACAATTTTAAAATCGGAAGTATAAGAATACTCTCGGAGCACTGTGGTTTTGTTTGTTGTGGGGTTTTTTTTGTTTGGTTGGTTTTTTTTCAAAGCAGTTTGAAAAGCTGGGCAGTATTTTGATTCTTTGATGGCACAGTGGAGCTGGTAACAGCAGAGAAGAGGTTCACGTGAATAAAGCTTGTTTCACTGTGGTTACATCTAGCAATGCTTGAACTGTTATGCTCACTTTTACCAAGCCCTTTTCTTCTAGGATGTGATGTGGTAGGCAGAGCTTCTCCTAGAAAAAGACAAACAAAGGAGGAAAGATTAGGATATTCAATACCCACTGCAAAACCTTGCTTGAACACAAAGCCCAACAAGCAGGAACCGTTTCCTCTTTTTTTAATTAAAAAGAACTTCCTGTCATCTTGACAGAAAGTCTCTGATTTTGCTCTCATTATACCTATGAATTAGTGAGAGATCTGTTAATATTCTGGGCCTGAGAAACCAACCTGTTCTGTGGTCGTTCCAGTACGTAAACATCTTAACTAAGCGCGAGGGCCAGCAAGTACACGCTGAACTTTCACCTCCCAAGTGAGATAACGGGGCATTTGCCCATGATTACGTATGAGTGAATTTGGGGAGAGAAGGCTGGTTTTATCAATCAAAAGAAGTTCTACCACTGAGCTCTAGGCAGGAAGGTCTTGGTCCCAGGATACGCACCTTCAAAGCCACCCATTAGCATTTACAGAAAAGCGTGTGTAATTTCGTGCATTCAACGGGCGAAGCGTTTCATTCTGAATAATCGGCAGCTTATTTTGAAATATCCAGGAATCAACTTTATTCACCATAAGGGAACAGCAGTCGTGGCCAGGATGAAACCTACTGGCTGTCCACAGAGGCTGTTACACCAGAAATCAGTCAAACAATAAATACTGAATCTACTACAGGTAACAAACAACCCCCCCAACGAATAATTAAAGCCTTCTTAAGAGAGGCAGCCTCACGTCATGATTTGCTCTCTCTTTAAAAATAAGTTTTTCTTAATGTAACTTGGTATTCCTATTTATGAAATCCATGAAATGATGAAATCAGGCAGCAGGTTTATAATAAATAAATGGAAAGGCTGGACTGCATCACGTCAACCATAATTACAACTGTGAGACTCATTGCCACAACACGGAAGCCAAAAGTGTAAGTGGGATGACAAAAATATACAGATAGAAAAAACCCCAAACAACTCTATTAAACACAAACACGTGGATACATTGTCTGGCTCATGAAGTCCTTCAACTGTGCACGTCAGATTGCTTAAAGTTTGAAAAGGCACCATCTACATGATCTAACCTTCTGTTCTTTCCCTAAGTGTCCGTACATGACCATCAGCAGACACGGGACACCGATTTGTTTTAGAAAGAGCAGGTTGTTTTGATGTTCTCAGTATTGAATCTCTTGGCTGTTCAATAAACTGTTAGCCTCTAAAACTACTGATGCATTTGAGATTACGTTTTAATTAATTGCCTGTCTTCTACTGAATATTCTTGCTTCTGTTATGTCAACTAAGGGTCTCTTATTTTAACTTCAGGCAATCCATGGTCCTTTGTCACATCTCCTCATATTCATATTGATTATGTCTCTGGTTTAAACATCACTAATCTCTTCAACCTCTCTTCTCATGGTATGTTTTGTTCAGCTCTACTCCCTTCCCTGACCCCTGTGAGCACTTAAAATTAAATATAATATTCAGGATGCTGGAACTGGAGCTGGTACATACAAGAACAATTAATACAGTTTCTATCATGTCATGCACCTCCGTTTAATTGCTTTCATCTGCTTCCAGAGTTGTCCACTCTTTGCTCGGAAAATCTCCTCCAGTGGGCCACCGCTCCAGCAGAACAGAATCATAGAATCCTTTATGTTGGAAAAGACCCTTGGGACCACTGAGTCCAACCATCAACTCCACTCTACAAAGTTCTCCCTTACACCATGTCCCCTAACACCACATCTAAACAAGTCTTAAACACATTCAGGGATGGTGACTCCACCACCTCCCTGGGCAGCCTATTCCAGTGTCTGACCACTCTTTCCGTGAAGAATTGTTTCCTAATGTCCAGCCTAAACCTACCCTGCTGCAGCTTGAACCCATTCCCTCTTGTTCTATCGCTAATTACCTGTGAGAAGAGACCAGCACCGACCTCTCTACAATGTCCTTTCAAGTAGTTGTAGAGAGTGATGAGGTCTCCCCTCAGCCTCCTCTTCCTCCAACTAAACAGTCCCAGCTCCTTCAATCGCTCCTCATAAGATTTATTCTCCAGGCCCTTCACCAGCTTCGTTGCCCTCCTCTGCACTCGCTCCAGCACCTCGAGATCTCTCTCATATTGAGGTGCCCAGAACTGGACACAATACTCAAGGTGTGGCCTCACCAGTGCTGAGTACAGGGGGACAATCACCTCCCTCCTTCTGCTGGTCCAGTATTAAACAGCTGCTCTGCTGCTTCGGATGTTTATGACTTCCTTTTGTTACTGAGCATTTCCTTTATGCGCAACCAAGAGTCAGCTTGCTTAAACTTTTTGTGAAGTTCCTCACACCCCACTCCAGCCTCAATGAGAGAAAACCTGCCAAACGTACCTATTATTAACTACCGCACCTAAAAAGTGAGAGCCAAACTTTAGTCACAATTATGGCCTCCGCTACTGATAATTCTAATTTATCTATATTTTATGTTTACATTTTATATTTACTATTTGAGCTGTTTTAATATTTATTATTTTATGTTTAAAAGTTGTTTTTAAAAACTTAATTTGTAATTATTTTTTTTAAGGCTCGGGGTCATAGCCCAGAGCACCAAACAAATCCTGTGGATTCCTTTGGCGCATATAGACCCAAGAAACAATTCCAGAGAGGTCACTTCCAAGGAGCTTGGCTGAGCAGATCTTCGATAGGTGGACAACAGACATTTCTCCCCAGGGAAGATGCGGCAACATTCTGGCGACCTGCTAACGCCGGGTTCCCACTTCCATTGAGCTTGTGGATTCTGATTCACATTTGACCAAAGAGCTGCGACAACTGCATCCCATCCCTGCCCGCTGCTGTTCCCCTCTCCGCTGGAGCCATTTGCCCAGTCAGCACAAAGGAATATCCCCATCTTGCACCATTCCAGTTCATCACCCAGGTTTCCACTCCAAACCTACCCTGAATTGGTCATTTAAGTTAAGACTCGGGGTTCTGTGGTTCATTCTTGTTTGTTCTTCTGACTGAGATACTGACCTGCAAGCTGTCAGAGACTGTTCTCCCCAACTTTTCTTCCTCTGGAAAAAAGTGTATTTTCCAGACAAATATATAAATATATTTTACAAAGCAAACCCCTAAACTGATACCCGATTAGCAGCGGAGTAGCTACAAAAGAAGGTAGAGAGAGTGATAGCAAATAAAAGGAGAAAAAAACCAAAACAACAACCCAAACCATTTCTACTTCAAATGTATGATTTTTACAAAAAAATTTTGCCAGCCTAATGTCTTGGGACATGGTTCATATAAAAATCTACAGTACTCTGATTCTGATAATTTATTTAAAAAAAAACTACATTGCAAATCAGACATCCAAAGTGAAATGTTATTTGCGCCACTCTCCCCTACTTCTTTCCAGTGCCCTTGCACAGTAGGCTCTCGTTTCACAGATTTGGTGGCCCACAACATGCCAATATTTCATTAGTCTTCCATGCTAGACAAAAGGAATTAAATAATAATGCTTCCTGAATCAATATCTGAAAACTAAGTGATTAATGTGATTAAGGGGTAAGGATTGAATCCAAAAACCCAGCCTCAAAACAACCTGCCTTGTTAGATATTTATGTTTGAGAAGACTCTGAATTTTTCTATTGAAGCCAAATTTGCTGGAAAAGCCACAGCTAAGGATCTTTCCTTTAGAAAAAACTTAAAATCTAAACTTATCATTTTTGTGGCACCTTAGAGCATTCAGAGAACTATTCTGTCATGCTTTCTTGCTCGGAATTTTGCAATTGTTTATAAGCACATTTTCGCTAAAAGCATAATGGAGCGCGTGCCCCATTTCATACAAAACCCCCATCTAACATAACTTTTCTCCTTTTAAAGAGAATGCACTAATTCTTTTAAATCCAGTACAGTAATCCAGTTTGTATAAAACCACCTCTCTCTCCCCCCGCTGTATTTAAAAGATGCATACTCAAATAAGGAAAGCTATTTAAGGAGGTCTACAAAAAAAAAAATAGGACTGGACAACTGTGTTCTAGAAGTTTCACAGCATGGTACTTCTTTTTATGTTATACATCATTCTTTATTAATTCTTGAAACATATACAATTGACAGCCTTCTCTCACTAAGCAGAAGGTGGAACTTGGTTAATATTTTGCAATTTTGCAGTTAAACATGTGGCTACGATGAACTGTCCAAAACAGACGACGAGACCTATGCCACCATCTTCCAAAAATGGCAATGTTTATCTTCATGTGTCACGAATCAATTCTCTTATCAAAACCCTAATCACTATTTTAAAAGCTTTGGAAATGTCTTTCATCAACCCTGCCTCACATACTTCTCAAATCACAGCTTTATAATTATTATATTTATAACATTATAGTGTATATTTAACATTTCTCAGAATAAGAAAAAAGCAAATCCTGCCAAGGATGGAATCCAGAGCACGCTGATAACCAACTCGGCTTTCTGCAAAGCAGGAGTTACCTTGGGCCAAGACCCCAGGTGTCTCAGCCCTTAGGTCCAGCTGCTGTCCCCGCAGCACAGTCCATTCTCCATGCTCCGCCTCACTCTCTGATCCACTACAACCGCTATCTGGAAACCACTGACAGGGGAGCTGTGAAGCTGCAAACCATCAAGATTTCAAAACTTTTCTTAAATCCTGGCATTTTGAAGCCATGTGCCTGACCAACTGAGACAAGAACTCACCCATGACTCTGAGGAGACTCATCGCTCACTTCTCCCCACCTTTGATAAGATTTCTGTCCCTTTTACGTTAGCATCCAACCCATAACATTTCAATATAGTAGCGTGAATCACCTCTCCAAAAATACACTCCTGTTGAAACCATCACTGAACAAAACCCAGACAGACAGAAGAACTGGCTACTAATTCTCAAGACCAGCCCACAAATCTTTAAAAACAATTATGGAGGGAAGAGCTGCCACTCCACTCATGGCAGCAGGAATCTCTCTCTTGTCTTGTCTACTACAGAAATGAAGGTCTCCATTTTTAATGTAGTTCTTCTCCCTAAGAACACAGAGGAACTTAATTACCTGTTGCAAGCAAACCATTTGCTACAGACACATAGCCATTTGGAATGGATAAAGATGTTTCCAAACTCAACCCGAAGCAAAAGAACAAACTCCTTTTGATGGGAAAAATAAAAAAGGCACAAAAAGGAGGCAGCAGCCAAGAGGCTGAGTCACAAAACAAGACAAAAAGACAGTACAGGAGGTGTACCCACAAACGTACACGCGTGCATGTGCTCGCCAGAGCAAGTTTCTAATCCTGGAACAAAACCATCTGATTTAGGCGGTGTAGAAGAAAACAGGAAGAGGCAAGGACAGTAATCCCACAAGGATACGTGACACGCTACACATACACATCTAGTTTCTTTGACATCAGATGACTTCAAAGTCAAGATAACGGTTTGAATAGGTTTATGCTGGGGCAAACAGCTTGACAATTCACATACAGTAATTCATTATCAAAACGTAATCGTTGCCATTATATCATATGGACAAGCAGCGAAATGACCACATCATGGCATCAGGAGCCAACTACATTCGTTACCAAAAATACAGAGAAACGAAATTCTGCAATTTGGCAAGAGCCTTTCTCTTTTTCCCTTGTATTCGTAGAATATGGGATTTTAGATCTACGAGGGGGAAAAACATTCAGAAAACAATGAAATACTGGAATGTATAGTTTCTCAAATTACAAATTAAAAAAAAAAGAAGTCCATGTAATGGCCATGATTTAATTTTTGGAGCCAAGTACTCTGAAATGGAAAGTCACTAAAACATCAGGGCCTTACGTTGAAGCAGACTTACGTCAAATACATAAAACCTTGACATTTTCTTAGGTCAGGGCCAGGTTCTTTCTTACGAGACGAACAAACTATAGCAAATATTTATTGTTTCATATATTAAAGGCAATTTGAAATTATATCTTTTTAGATATATTTTTTCCTTATCCACTATTACCAATCATGCCTGTATGTGTCCAAATGCCTTGAATTTACCATCTGAAGTACAAAAGAAACGAGCAGAAGATCAAAAAGCACAGGAATTCAGGCTATACGTATATTTCAGCTTTTTTTTTTCTTTTAATTTACAAGGAAAGAGTAGTATGTTTTGCGAAGTATACACTTATGGTCAGATTTGATAAAGCAAAAAAAGCCCCCAGTACCTCAATACTGCAGCTGCAATTCTGTATTGGGAATTATAGCCAGCTGGATATCTAAATATGTGCATCTTCAGAATATGTAATAAATTGCAAATATTTACAAAGCTGTATTTGCAGATGGTGGGCTTTGGAGCCCTTTACAGATTCTGGCCTTGAACCACAAAATTTTTCAAGTAGACCATGTATTTTGCCAAAACATCTCACAGTTTCATCCTAACATGCTACAGAAAACAGTGACCTGAAACTGGAGGGAACGGACAACTTAATGAAGACAGACACACACCGAACACTAAGAGAAAATGTATACTTACACTTGAAATATCAGTTATACCATAACCTTGTACATTAAATTCTGAGACATAAAATGAAGGAATGAGAGGGTTCTGTATCAAAGTAGAATGGGTCATTACTTTTTTTTTTTTTTTTAATACTGCTTTTTCTGCATAATGCAGCTAAAAATGAAGGAAATGGCCATGGTCCACAAAACCTTCTCTACCATTTTTTCTAAACCTGCATGTATGACTGCTTTTGTTTTTTTTGCAACAGGAGTAAAATGCCAAGAATGCTTCTTTTTGTGAAAAACAATTACATGGCAATAACTTGGAAGCTTATTAATGTCTATAGAGTAGAAAACTGGACTGAATATTTGCTCAGGTCTAATTCAATCCTCATTCACAGTAAGTGCAGTCTTTCAGAAAACTTACTAGGAACACAATGGGATCCTTATACAGTTTTCAGTTGTAAAAGTTTTTAATATACATTTGAAGAAAGAGGCATTTGAAGGACGACTACACTGCACTACTCTGCATTTGAAAAATATGTATCGGTTTTCTGGCTCAAACAAAAAAGAAACCAAATCCTCACATCCGAATGCCCCTTGTAATCCAGTGCAAACACATTTTACCTCCGTGCATATTAAATTAATTAATCACAGTTTGTATTTATTACTTTAGTGCAGTGGGGATGACAGGACCTCCCCAGTACAGATTGGAGTAGACCAATTTATGAAGAAATCACAGTTTGGAAATCTCTGATGACCATTGCAATGGAAAAAAAAAAAAATGAATGGAGAAACAAATGGTGGAGCAAATATAATATTATCAATGAGTATGTGGGTGAACTACAGCACACATTGCTTTTAAACCCAAGGTCATCAAATCAATCACTAGCTGTGAACACTTAAGTACCAACTGTATATAACTGAACATCTCAATATTGGGATCTCCTCAGAGCTGATGAAACACCAGTTGAGTTGAACTGTTGGTTTCCCATGTACAGGGAACAGCAGCACAGAAACAGGACTCTGAGTTTAGTAAAGAACCCATTACAGTAGATTAATGAGCTATATATATGTTTTAATTCCCACCTCCCCATTTAGTGGGAGAATTACTGGCTTCAGGGATGGGCAGACAGGTATTTTTCACATTTGCACTATGTTTGAAATATATTTTGAGAAACATTACTATATTCACACTTAGAGAAATGTATATTTTATTATTCTTTTCCCTGTAGAATTTATGTATATCTGAAGTGTTATCAGTAACAACCTGAGAAAATACAAAACTGGATAAGCTTCATGTATGGTAGTAGGGCTGTGCCTTGCCATGAAGCAAGTATTTTCGTCTTTCAGAGTCCGGTTCAAGATGGCTGCAACTCCCTAACTATGAGGAGGCGGCTGCAATGTTTCGTTTTAATTACTGTATATTGTCACAGTTGAGACTAGTGAGAAAATGTACTCTAATTAACTAAAAGACAACTCTGTTTGCATGGTAAGCATATGTAAAGTTCAAACTTTGGACAAGTTGGAGAGTTACATGTCATTATGACTGGGATGCGTTCAGTTGGTCTACATTGGCTCAACACTAGCTCAGATTCTAACTCAGCATCTAGTCTGATAAACATTTAAAAACACTGACGACATGAACTTCCATTTCTGCACACCAGAAACGCAAACCACACTGATCTACTACTTCTCTTATCTCCCTCCCAAAGCTATTGGATACAGTGGATAATCAGACATAATACCAGACAAGGAGACAGATGCGTACTATAGGATGGTAGCAACAACTTTCACCATCTGATATTCTAATTTCAAAAAATGTTAATTAAAATATACACATACATGTAGATTGGTACTATATGAGGAGAGCACAATACACAGCATTGACAGGAAACCTGCTTAACACTTACAGGAGCAGGAGTGTAGTCCCAGCCCTAGAGAAGACATCGCTTTTGTCTCAAATACCAACACTGGATTATAAAGAATCCTACAATTAATAGATTCTGAACTGACTCAAGCTTTATGTCACTCTCTCAGCTTCACTAGAAAAGCAATGTTGTTAAAACAAGACAACCAAAAATCAAGACAATGATCTGCTGAAAGCTGAAGCTTAAACGTCAAGCTCTGACCCCGAGTAAGAAAATGTCTAGTGTTGGAATCACTAAAATTAGGCACACAGTTAGGAGACAGGCCTGTGCAGGATGAGGCCACAAGTCTACAGCTACACACCCAAATAACATTTTCCCCAAGTATAAAGAACCCAGAAGCACTCAGCGAACTCATGCCTGGTCACAGAAGCCGCTCTTTTCAACAGAGTTGTTATATGTATACAATGGAAGCTGCTAGACACTAAACCCTCTAAAAAAACCTGGATTTATCCATCGTCTGAAATTAATTTTTCCATCTTAAAATATATACCTAATTATACATGTCATCCTTTTTATAAATGTATGTATTCAAGCCATGGAAACCAGGAATAGAACTGCATTTGTAAGATTTTTAATAAAATTTCACAAGTATCTATGGAATGGGGATATTTATAGTATAGCACTAAATCATAACCATATGGCCAGAATAATCGGTAACGTACAAGTTCCTATGCTAGTTATCTTCTAAATTCTATAGGTAACTTTTTTAAATACTAGGCCATGAGAAATGAATGTATTTATTTCACAGCCCTGAAACTGAGGTCCTTTGGTTAGCTAGTCTCAGACTGAACTACAAATTTAAGTCAACAGCACCTAGGCCAATATTGCAACGTCAATTTGAGGGTTTATATTTTTCAATCAATTTTCATTTGTATATTTCATGTAGATAAGGGGTAAAGCAAAAAAACCCAAAAGTTATCTTATTCACGTTTTACAATAGATGAACGGAAGACAGAACCGGAAGGGGGATGGAGGTCATCAGTCCAGTGCACTAACCACAGGCAGACTTCAAATATACCAAAATGCCTCCTGGCTAACATTTGTCTGACCTGTTTTGTAAAACTTCATAGGATGGAAAATCTAGAGTCTTCCTAGATTATCTATTTTCCTAGCTACATTGTCTTTGTTACAGTTGTCACACACACAAACAAACAAACGTGACCTGCATTTTCACAGGTGATGAAACAGAGACAAGATAGTGACGTGACTTGCTTGACACATGCCGCACATAAGAATGGTGGATACAGGAATCCAACAGCTTATTCTCAGTCTATCCTACTGTACCACACTACTCCATGGTCTTCATCCTGAAACATTCTGAAGTTCATGGCATATACCCACTAACAATTTACAGTCACCTTTAGGGTGTAACATAGCAAGTGTTTAAAAGCAGTTCAACGCTGCTTTGTGCGACAGAAGAAAAAGAGTATTCTACGGAATCTGGAGGAAACCAAAATCTAAGTAGGAAAACAAAACTACTCCAGTACGGAATTTAATTGTAACAGTAGAGATGACCAACAATCTTTAAAGTTACAGTACTCTTGTTGAACTAAAAGATTAAAAAATAACAGTAATTTGAAATAAATTTCTTTAAGTGCTCTTAACACAATATATGTTGAGATAATTGGCACCAACTCAGAAAATACTATCACCTGTTGAAGTGCTACCTCAGTTGCTTCAATATCTGCAGCATTCTTGGATTTTCACAAAAAGTAAAAGGCTCAGTTCTGTTTAGCTTGTGATACACATCCAGCCTACACCCAAAAGTGGGATAAGAGCAGCTTCACTGCTTTAACACGTTTAGTGTGTAGTGTAGGCAACAAAAAAGAAAACAAACTATAAATAAAGAGGCACGTAAGTTCTTAAACTAGAGCTGGAGGGGGGAAAAGAGATGGGACTCGTCTTCAAGATGCTACTCCCCCTCTCCCCTATTGCAAGAGATTAATAAAGATATTACAAGGAAGGGAAGCGAGGGAAAGGGAGAAGTTTGTAAGACAAAGGAAGGAAATAAGTACCTGTAATTTGTCAGAGACAAAGCAGAAAGTTTGTGTGCACATGCGAACAGGTTATGCTGTTAGCACATTCCAGTGATAAGTTATATACATCAAGACTATAAAAAGTATGTGGAAAAGACAAAAGCCTATTAGATCCCAGGAGCGAAAGGTAGAAGTTGATTGTGGGGGTTTCTCCCCGAGGGCGAGCAGAGTGTCAACAGTCTTTCGAATGTGACGAATATCCGACTGCAGGATGTCATACGGAGAGCAGAGGTCAGCCTATCCCGAAGGGCAGCCATTAGAACAGAAAAAAACAGTGCATAAAATTAAAAATACAAAAATAGAAATATATTGATAAATAAATTATCACAATATTCTAGCATAAACATGTAGGAATAGTTTCTTCCTAGTATTGCCGTAGTCACTAGCACCCCAGCTTGCTTTATTTCCTCTAAATACTGAAGCTATCTTATAATATCAGAATATTAAGATAAAAGAACTCAGGCCTTCAAATCCTTCCAAAATTATGCCCAGATTCACAAGGGTGAGGACGTGCATGTGATCCACTTATTCCAATAAGATCTGCGCACCTTTGTCCATCTGGGCCTTACTCAAATGCTTCAATGGAACCAGTTGTAAAATCTAACTTATATAATAGCAAACAGCGGGTTAGAAAGCTGTTAAAAGCACAAGCAGCAGCAATATAAAGTCTCAAGAAAAAGTACTTAAAGAAATTTTTATAAGTATGCAAAATTCTCTAACATAATAATGTAAAACATGGTATTCAAATATAATCTTAAATGATACCCTGGGACTGAAACATAAAGTCAATGTAGCACTAACTATACGTAATTTTAATAAAGCTTCTAAAGTGAAGAATTTGACACTGAATTCCTTAGGTAGCATTTTAAAAGTTATTAGCAAATTAGATTCCCATACTTTTTTTGGAAAGTATCAGTGACTTCATGTAGCAATTCACTCTAGACTAGCTATACAAAATGAAGTGTAACAGGCAATAATATCAATACGCATACACAATATTTAACATTAAAATCAAACCCAGCAACAACTAGTACTTTCAAAATGCAAATGGAGATATACCATTTTACACTGCAAGTGAGGCCTTACTATCAACAAAAATGGTAAATACTTATGGAATAAAATTATAGGAAGTAGGAAAATGATCCCCAGTTTTAGATAAACACTGTGTTTCTGTAGTAGCTTTTCAGTTTCACTTGCTTAAAGAACTGACAGCGCACCCAATAAATGAAGACATGGAAGTTCAGATGTCTCTTTTCTGTCAGTGTAAAGTTTCAAGGTATAGTTGGCAATAAATTAAACTTTAATATATTTAAAAGGCCCTTCTGTCCTGAAAAGGGACTAGTGAAACTAGAAGTCAGAACTGTCATTCATACACAAAGAAAAAAATGACACACTTGATTTTTTTTTCCTTCCTTTTTCTTTTTTCCTTTTTGCTTGCCATGCCCGGTTCTAGCTTCAACAGGAGTCAAAAGCTGCAAAATTTTAATTTTGTTGCTTAGGCCAGCAGATATACAGAGTAGGAAGAAAACCCTGCCTAGCAACAACATTGCCATTTTTACAGTCATTTTTTGGATTTTTTCAACTCAAAATTCTAGTGCAGTAATAAACTTCAATGCCATTTTATTTGACTTTTTCTAAAGGATGAAAGCTCACAGACAGAACAAAATATGCTGTTCTTGTTTAAAAATGGGATAGGACTAGTACTGCATTCAGGAACATCTACATCCACAAGCTGCTTACAGAGAGCCTAATTTTAGGGCAAAGAAACATCACGACTATCAGCTATACAATATATTGCACTTTTACCAATGACACCAATAAACCCAGCAAATGCTGGATTAATTTTAAAATAGCATACAAGACTCAATTCCTACTTGTTGCAAATATATCCCAAAAATAAATATCTGAGATACACTGAACTTAAATTTATATTAAAAAAAAAAAGTGATAGAACTTTAAAACAAGGACTTTTAAAAAAGATTTTTGGCCAACCCCCCCCACCTAACAGTCCCTACTGCAGCCAAACGGAGAAGGAAGCAATTCCAGAGTTAGAGAATGAGAGCTGGTAATTGGTTGAATTTTGACAGAGACTGAAGAACTTGCTAACCAGAGATTAAGATACTAAACAGTGTACAGGAGAAGCCAAAGCGTACAAAAACAGCCAACACATGCAGAAGAAACTTCCTATGGGAACCACCATGCTGTGCTTTATTGAAATTCAGTGAAACCTGGGGAAACCTAAGAAATGTCTGATCGCTTTGCTTATTTTTGTGTCTTCTGTGACAGTAGATAATTTGGTGTTACATGCACACCTTATTAAGTAAAATGTTTATATTGTATGCGTTTTAAACTCCTGTAATGTAACTTTTCAGTAACGGTGAACGTATTTCCACTTAAGTTACCAGCATTTTACAGCAGCTGTGAAATGAAAATACCAAACTAAAACATGACATCGTGAAATAGTGAAAAAGTATATGACCTTCACCCAAAGTCTCAAAGACAACCACCCATCCACCCATCACCAGCACTGCCCTTCTCATTTAGGAGACTGAAATTATTAACTAGTAAGAACTAGAGATACACATAGGTAAGCATTCCATTCATGGACTGATTTGTTGTATCTATGAAGCTACATGATTAAATCATACAGCTGCCAAAATCATGCACGCAGAATACACACGGTAAGACAGAAGTGGAAGGACAAAAGCATAACCAGCTCTTTGTGTGCGCAAACCACCCTCATTTGACATGCTCCTGCAGTGACTGTGAGAGCAGAGAGCATTTCACAACCAACCTCCTCAAATTTTGACCCTGCCAAAAAAAAGGCAAGGGTCAGTTTGCAGAAGTGCATTAAAGAATGACTATGCCCAAAACACAAACGAAAGGAATCTCAGAATTATGCTTTCAGCACTCTAATTGGCAACGCACTGAAGCACTTAACTCCATACTGTAGGCCAAATCGTGTCCATTACCAAGCACAGAGCAAAAGTGAGGGGAAAGGAGTCATACCTGATAAAACTTACTGCAACTTCATGGATGTCTCATGATGAAACTATGGAGAAGTAACTGATTACGTGAACTGATCAGAAAACAAGTGTAAGTGGCAATGAAAATATACCTTGCATTAAACTGAGAAACATGATTACCCATTGAACAACTGGGTGGACAGAAGATAAAGCACTTGACATTCTCTGCTTGGTTGCTTCTTTTACTTTGCTCTGTCAGGTTGAGCACACAAAAGCCTCCAGTTTTTTTCTGTTTGTTTTACGTAATTAGCAATTCCTATACTAACACAAATCATACTGATTTTTAGAATAATTTTGGCTGATGTTGCAACATAGTGGAATTAGTTTACAAAAGGAGGAGGCAAGATGCAGTAACAGCTCCCCGTTTGCAGGACTCAAAAGTCACAGGAAGGGCCACATTTTGTAATCTGAATCTTGATATGATGACTTGAGATCAAAAAAGCCACTTCTTAGAATCACTCCTGTCTGTTCAGTATGTGTACACCAAGTAGCTGACTGAAAATCTGAGAGACACGGCCGAAGTCTTTCATTCCCACCTGAGAAATAACTTGTCCCACTAAACCCTGCTGCACCACTCCTGACATGCTGGAACACAGAAGCTCCGTAAACCTGCTGTAACAACTGGCTGTGAGAGATTTCATTTTATCACTATCTTATATCAACAGAAATTACCACTCTAGTATTACTTATGATAAATTACGTCTATCTTTTTTTCAAGCTATATGAAGATTGTGAAGGTCTATCTGTGTATGTGGGGAAAGTATTTCTTTCCTTTTTTAAAATAACTCTATACAATTTCTCTGACCTGAAGAGGCCCCATAAAGGGCCAAAAGATGCTCAAGTGTCCAAACTGTTAAGATACTATACTAGTGTAAGTTGCAGATTATACAAACTAATTTGTGTCTTTGTAAAAATATAACTTCTGCATTTTGGCTCACAAACACTGAAAATACTTTGTTGAATTTCTTTTTTGACAAAATGCTTAGAAGGTCCTACTTCCAATGTGTCATATTTGTTCATAATTGAGAACTAGAAGAAACGCAGACCAAAACTTGGAACTTTTGCCTTTCACATAACACATTGCATTCATTTTGCTTTGTTTTGGTCTAAATCTCACGATGAAGTATCATTCGACCCACCACAAATCAGTTTCACAGGAATATTTGTTAACATTACTGAACGTGCATAAGAAAAAAAATGCGCTGTAATACGAATTACTAAGAGTAACAACTACCAAGAATGAAAGCTAAAGTTTTAAGTTATTGATTTGCAGATTAAAATAGCAAAGTCGTCTACTTTGTTGCTAGTATGAATACTGATTCATGTGGTAACTGACAAGTTGAAGAAATGTAGTGAATATTTTTGTTTTTATTTACATGTATTGTTACTGGTTTCATGAAAGACCAGTTGAAACCAAAATACTTCCATAACTTTACATACATACTCATGTGATAATAAATCAGACACTCCTGATCATTTTTAACACCTCTGGGATGAGATGCCAATAAGAAGAGTAAAACTCCGTTAGAACTGGTACATTTGACACTTTGGAGGCCACACAAACACAAAGAGAAATAAATCCAAACAATATCTTTATGTTTTTAAACTCAGAAAGTGTGAAAGGGCAGGTGTGATATAGGTGGACAAGCATTACAGGTGGTGTCGGTAGTGGCTTCATGTGACATTAACGATCTACTCCAGTGAATGGCACCACTGAAGTACTTCGCGTCATTCTGAAAAAATGCAGTAGGACAGGCATCTCCTACTTATCACAGATCTACTGCCACTTGCTTACTCAATCTGTATCAGCCAAAAATTAGGAGTGTTTGTCATTCTATAGCTATTAGAGAGGAGATCAGGCAATCTGACAATTTTTAGTTAACAGCATAAAATAAAGTCATCTTTTGTACTTTTCTAGGAGACAAAGATTTTACGTTTTCTGTCGTCTATCTCCTGAGGGGCACAACAAAGACATTTTCTGAATTGTCAGGCTTTCAGATGCTTACCCTGCCACCATCCCTTTCTCACGCCAAACAAAAATTTAGTTTTGTCTAAAAAAAAAATATCATTTACAAAGATCTCTGATACCTTGTAATAAAAAAAGGCTCTACAGGAAAAGTTAGTGGCAAAACTGGACACAAGTTGTTTTTCTGACAATCCTCACACTTTTGATAGCCTCCCGGTGCAATAAGAGCCTTGCTATTTAGTTTCTCATTTAAGGGTCAGAACTACACACTTAAAACATCCCTTCTGCACATGATCAAGAGCATCATATGGCCATTAAAAGAAAATTATTTCAACATGGCATCCATTGTACTGGAATTCTTATCTGGCAGGTAACGGATTTCTGACGTCAAGAGGCACGCAATTCCAGAATCATCTACGTACCAGGTCATTCTAAAGAGATGCTCATGTTCCTGAATTTTCTATTTGCGATTCTTTGGTCAAGGCACCAACTCCTGATGCTTATCGTGACACATTTGGATATGGATACCAACTGCATTTTTCTACACTTGGATGAAGTTTCCCAGGATCATTCTGGGGAAAGCAAATTTGACTGAAGAACTGAATGCTGAAAGCCACAGAAGTAAGAGACCCTGCACATCAGCACAACACAGTAATTACTTAGCTATTTTCTTGTTTTCCTTTTACATGATTTGACAGGATATTATTCTAAACCTCTGGAGCTCAGGGAGTAGCATGTACTCTATTCTATTCCATAAATAACTGAAACCAAACCTATGGGAACTATGACAATTTAAAAATCCTTAAAAAAACACCCATGCAGCAGAATTTCAAGTTAATTCTCAAGAACTAAACATGGACTTAATATCACAGAAAAGCCTAATACTTGTGGGTATTAGGATCCATAAGTGTAACCTATCACTTACCCATGAAACGCTTGTTTTAAAAAAAGGAAATAATTCACTGTATTTATTTTACTGGTTTGTCCAGAGGTGGTTGGGTAATGTACAACTCATCAACCTGAAGCAGCATTAAACACACCACCTGTAGTTCTTTAAAAACTTTGACAGTTAACTGTCATACTTGCTATCATACAACTTTGTATTCTTAATACACGTCCCTCCGACGTGCAGCAAAGTTCTATTATAGTTCTGCAACACAATGGATTTTCACAATATATAGCAAATATATACATTTGCAAATTACCGGCAGCTAACCAAAAGAATATCCTCAGAGTACTTAAAGTTATCATAAATTTACAATTGGAAGCCATTCATTTAGTGTTTAAGTGAATAAGCTTTTCCCCCCCTCAAGAGAAGTTAACACTTATTTATGTTCATAAGGATGGTTAGTTTATAAATCAGACTGGTAAAATCTGGCCTTGTGGTTAATGCTCTGTGCAACTCTGCAACAAATATACTCTAATAAAATTTTTAAAAATCATAAAAAAAAACTTAGAAAGAGTCTACGCTAATTTCAGTGGAAGCATTAAAGAATAAATATAATAATAATAAATATGTAAAAACATCTATTCCTAGAAAACAAAAAGGTATTCTTACAGAAATCCAAAATAAAAAAAACCCTCAGAGCAAAGGCTTAGCTTACCCATCTGTAATATGGCACTGCACGGATCTTTGTAAATTTTTCTCGTTTATTTCCATTTCTGAAAGATCTCTTGACAGCAATGAAAAAAGCTCTTGGCCTTTCCTTTCCCAACAGGCCACATCCAGAAAAACCTGACTTGCATTCTAATTCACTGCATAATTTATGATGCATCAGAAGACAATGAATTTTGGGGCAGCCTAAGAAACACCCCATGTCTACAAGCCCACAGCACTGAGATTTTGATCTTCTCTGAAGTGAAATGTTACCTTTAATATGAAATCATTCTAACATAATAAACCACATAATTACAAGAACTAAATCAAGCATTACAACTTAGAGGCCCAGTCCATAACACTAAATTCTCAAATTACATTTACGATTGGAGTTGTAAGGTGTCTCCCCCTCAAAATTCCTACAAGTAGCAAAAATGAACTGTTACTTTTGCTGTCCTCCAAATCAAGTCCTAAAATGTAGATAAAATATAAAGAATTCAAACTGGAATTCTTTCCCAGTGTGAAATCTTAGCATTACCATCAGCTTCCCAAGGGGGTGGTGAGGGAAATACACACAAAACATCCTCTTGTTTCAGCATTCTTCAAACACATACTAAAAAGAACTCAAGTCTTAATTATATTGTCATATGTAGGCAACAACACAGGGAAAGTACATCGTGCAATTTTCATGTCAGATTAAAAAGACCTTGTATAACATTTTTACCTTCTTTTGAGGGTCATGCATTTGAAATTAACTTTCTCTGAATAGGTACTTCTAGACCCTAAGGGAGTCTTTGAAATATTCCCAATGAAGCTCCAGAATTCATTACATTAGTTATAAAGATATTTTTCCACATTAATATGAGAATAAATTACATGATGAGTGCTGCCATTTTTAAATGAGAAACAGGAAACACCAAGCACTGCAATTTCCCTATTTCCAACTGCTGAAACACTTACATCTACATTATAGAACAACTTCACTCATATGTACATTCCATACTTTACGCACGATGGTTTTCTTCACATCACAGCAGAAGTGTTTCAGCACAAGAGATGAGCGTGTTATTATTCATTTTTATAATGCATACTATAGAGTACTTAATATTGTATAAAAAGGAAAATTAATAATTAAAAAGAATGACGTCCATATTCTTAAAGCACTAGGTAAAAATTCAGTTATGTTATATAACAAAAAAACCTGCAAACTTTTGCTCAATTACGTATTACCTAATTACCATATTCCTTATTTATTTTCCACGGCAAAGATAAGGAGGTATTGAGAATAATAACAAATTACTAATTTAAGACAAAAGTTGCAATTCTTAAGTGTTATGACTTAAATGCACTAAAGCAGTACTAAATCACATCATTTAAATAATTTTTTTTAATGATATCTCCTTATAGCTGAAAAACTGTAGTTCATAAAGTCATCCTTCAGCTTTCAAGTAATTAATGTGTTTTGCATTTCTGATCATCTCTAAATGACAGACTTAATTAAATTACCTCTGGTATCCCCAGTTTTCTACATGCATCCAGAAAGTTTTCCACGTTTCTCCTGCACTTGGCCATGCTAAGTTTAGGCTGTAGAAACAAGAAAAAAATAGTTTATGGCAAAAGAAGTCAATAACATTCATTCAGTTAATAAATTCAGCTACTGCATTGTTCTTGTACTGATGCACTATTTCCATATTTCTCCTGAAAACAATGCATAAAGTTCTGCTCAAATTCTTTTCCTACCGCTCTAAAAACATCATGCCTACAAACACGACCCGAGTACGTAAGTTGTGGATGCCATGTGCTTTTACTTAGTTATTAAGGTCAACACCACATTTAGATCTCTACTTGCTCAAATCCAGCTCATGAGGTACTAAAACCTGCCTCTTCCAAATGATTCATGATAGACAACATTGATTTTCTGGACAGCAAGTAAACTGATGAAGGATTTCAACATACATCCTGGGGAACGGACTTAACTGTAATTAACAGGCCCTTACTTTTTAAATATTTTATGTACTTACAAATGTATAGCAACTATACACAATTTCAATGTCTCTGAAGAAGCAATTTCCTATTACTGTAGAATTTCAAATACTTCCACTATTTGTCTCACTCAGGACTATTCCCCAAATAGTTACAAAAACATCATCTTATAAAAAAGCCCCCAACAACTCACTATTTTACTTTTTCAATGCAAGATTTGAAACAATGGTAATTCCTGAATATCCACCTAAACCAAGAATTCACTATAGTAGCAGGGACTTTAAAGAAATAATTTTCTAGGCTAAAGTAATTTGAAGGCTGTTTCAAGTGAGAGAACATCATAAATACAAAGTTGAAACAAAATGAAAATGGATTTTAAATATTTGCTTTTTGTTATAGAAAACACCATAAGACTTCTACCCTTTTAAACAAAAACCCACAAAACAACAAAACAGGACAGCAATGTCATATTTTTACCAAAGACAGAAGAAATTTAAAACCAAGCAACTGTAAAATAAACTCCACTAGACCATCTGAGAAATTGTCTTTTTCTTAATACCTGTCGTCTTGGAATTTTTTATAGGTTGGTTCTGAAATCCACGTGCTATTCTCAGAATCAAGTATCAGGCTGTACGTGGAAAATATTTACCAATACGGACATTACAGTAACAACAACAAAAAAAAGGCAGAATCTAAAACCATACAAAACCACTTCAGAACCAGCAGACTGGTATCAAAAATCTGGAACAAAGATCTGATCAAGAAAAGGACATCAATAAATAGAGAAAATATTAAGAAAATTATGATTCAAGAAGTGCGCACATGCAAATTACATAGATTTTATGTCCCAAAGTCTTCAGGTCCTTAGGTTCAGCAAGCCAATATCAAACCACTACAGTGCACGTTTTTATTCCATTCTGTCTGCAGGTAAAAGGAATAATTTCTACATTTAACCCAACAAGAAGAATATGCTAATCAGCGCTGCAAGTGCTTTAGTTACATGACATCTGCTAAGCCAGACATTGCTAAAGTTAACCTCATATTTCTTCAACCAACAAACAAGGGGCTAATTTTCTTTTCAAAAGGGTCTCCTACAATAAAATCTTGTAAACATATTATTTCATAGCATACTGAATAAAAAGGCCATTATGAAAAATATTTGATCTCTTGCTAGATCAGAGGAGGAGGATAATTATATATATACACACACACAAATATACACTAATATATATATTACATAGAAATTAGTGAACATTTGAATTTATAATAATGTAAATGTTGCCCCTGACAGCAAAGAACATTAATTGAACAGCAACCTGGCTGATGTAACCAAATATCATTTGCCAATAAACCAGTAATTTTTTAAACCTTTCCTTTAACATTATACATTTTAACATTATAACATTATACATTTTAAACATTTCCTTAACATTTTCCTTTTTAACATTCCCTGCCACCCCAACGTAGCAAGAAACATTCAACTTACTACTGCTGGTGAAGGTACATGAATACTTCCTACAGACCGAGGACGAACGTGATTTACTAAATGGCAGAGAACCACACCATCCATCAGAGCAGATCCCAAGTCTTCAGGCAAGCAAATCTTTAGTCTTGTTTCAATGTTCTGCAAATGAAGAACACATACACACTTTAACATGGAAATGGATGAAGGGGAAAAGAAGGGAATATATATCCTCATCTTCTCCCATGTTGTAGACACAGCCAGTTTTGGAGTTCTGTTTTATCAAGAAACGTGCTACCTTTACACAACTAATTCTTTAAAAACTAAAACCGAACCCACTCTACTCTATGTTGGTCACTGAATTATGTAAACTCCTTTAAAAGAACTCAACACTTCAAATGCTGCTGTCATAATACACATTTATTTTTATACATACACATAAAACCACATATGCATGCAATTAGCCATGGGATAGCACTACATGTGGCTCCTTCTTTTCACCATTCCCTCAAGTCTTCAACTTGCACATCTCAAATTTTCTTTATCATCAGCACTTTGAATCAGAACCACATTGTGTTAATAACTGTACAAGTGGACAATAAAAGGCAATCTTTCTTTAGTAGCCTAAAAATTACTTAGGAAGTATTAGAGCGATCAGAAAGGCATGGCAAAACATTGAGATTTAGAAGAGAATTTTTGCATACTTGTAAAGTAAAATCAAAGTCTCACTGAAAAGAATTTGATATCGCAAAATAAAATACTTTGAAAACATTTGAGAATTTTCCAGAAAAAAACTCCTACAATAAAATTGTTGCATATGATGAGTTTCCTAAATTGTGCTCCAATCTTGAAAACATTCCGACACTATACTTTGAGATAACTCTTAGATTAACCCTCAGAGATTATTTCCATTACCTTAAAATAGATATTTCCTATTCCTAGTTGAAGCTCCTTAAAGTCATTATTCTCTATTAATACATTACCTCAATCTATGCTGGGTGTTCTAGATGAAAATAGGTTATTCTCTTTAGAATCAAAGGAGAGTGTAAGTTGGAAGGGATTTCTAAAGGTCACCTCGTCTAACAAATTTGAAATGAGATCAGAGCCTTGGTTAGTTAAGCTCTGGATATCTGCAAGGAAGGAGATCCCAGGCAACCTTGTTCAGTGTTTCACTATCCTTATTACAAAGAATTTTCTCCGTATAGCTACTTCAAATTTCTTTCTCTGCAATTTGTGCCATGTCCCCTTGTTCTTTATGCATCTTTAAAAAGCCTGGCTTCATCTTCTCTATTACCACCCTCCAGGCAGCTGAGGACAGTCATATGGTATTCTCAGCACTCTTCTCCAAGCAAAAGAAATCCAGCTCTTAGCTGCTTCTTCATACAACCTTTGTTTGGGTGCCCTCACCATGAAATATCTTCCACTGAACTCACTCTGGGGTTTCATTATATTTCCCCCGTTTTCCTTCTCCTAGACATGCTACTTTAGTACTCACATGTACGGTCCCACAAGTGCCAAACAGGGAGTGCATCATGCGTACTAATGTTTTGCTTTCACCTTGGATTAATTCATACATTAGAAAACATTTTTGGTATATGAGATATGTACAGAAAGTTATACATTAAGAATACATTTGAGACTTTTTTCCAAATGTGTTACAAACAGGTTTATATACGTTAATGAATTAAAAATTCCTTCTCCTATGATTTGCCTGTTGGGAGACTACTCAGTATAGATCGGGGTGCTTTTTATTTTTTATGAGCACAGCACACCTACAACACTATTTCAATGTCAGTTCATGGTTTGAGACTCGATTTAATTAAAACTGAAGACTTCAAGAAGTGTATAAATTCTCCGTCAATGCTGTCGCCATTGAAGAACTACTCACTTTTTCAAAATCACCCATACTAGAGCAGCAGACAATTTGTTCCACTTAGCATGTCAAAACTATTGAATATTTAGCCCTTGAGTGGCAAAAATCAATCGGTATTTCTTGCTAGACTCTGTAGCTCAAAAGTAAGCGGCGAATCACTCTCGAAATGACAACTGTCTGAAGCAACCATGGATGTATACAAAATCAAATGGCCCACATGGAGGAAAAAAAGTGTATCTTTGAAGAAAAAGTTTTAAGAAATGGAACAATTGCTGTAAAAACACACCATTCTAAAGAGAACGGGGGAATGTATGGAAGAAACACCAATGTTCTCACAATACATGGTCCAGGTGAAGTGGTTGAACTATAAGTAACTGTGCATTTAGATTTCTAAATATGGAACTTTAATAGTTGTTCCTTGCTGTTTAGTGCCCAACTTGATTAGAGCTTCAGGTTCTGTGGAGTCTCACTAAATTCTAACATACCATGAAACAATTAAAAAGCAAAATATACTAACAGATATGTTTATTCAGTAAGTATGAACTTAATGACCTATATGTTCTGGGCTATTTTCTTGTACGGTACATAATGAGATAGTCTGGAGGTTGCTTCTCTCACTAAAGGACACCGTATACCAGAGTAAACTTCACTAATTCAAAAAAAAAAAATCTCACTATGAGCTTACAAACGGGGCCAGTCTTCCAGCTTCTGTCACCACTCTTTGGCTTGTAATCAAACTTCTCGCAAGAGACAACAGAACTTTCATTACAAGACACAATGCTTCAGGGCAAAGATAGTGCATGGAGCTGAAGGTCAATAACATATTAAACCAGTATTACTGGTAATACCTAATAATAATACAGCGTAGGGGGAGCCTCACTAAGTCTCCTTGCCTGATATGGTGAGTAACCTTGTTCTACTTTTCACTGTGAGAATTAGCTGAAATAATGCACAAGGCACGAACCTTGAGGACATTATTTTTATGAACAATTACTTGGGGACTTGCTACATACTTGTGGCAACTCTTAAAAGAAACATAAAAAGCTGCATTGATGCTGCTGACTAGACTATCCTCAGAAGAACTACATTCTACTGCAGTTTATGACTGCTAATTCTGTTTTTTTTCTCTATTACCAATAAGTCTATCTCATCTAATTCCTGCATCTTATCCTTTTGGCACCACCCAAATTTAGAATTGGTAGTATACAACATTCAATCAACTACACTGAATCTTCAACAAGATCTGTTCTGTTCAGAAATTCAGCAAGACAAAGTAAGATTAATCCAGACTTAAAGCAGGTGAGGGCCTAAGGTAAGAGAATGAAGATGTAAAAGTCCTCATAGTTCTACATTAAACAACCCGCCTTTTAAACACTACTTGGTAAGGAGAAAAAAAGTGAATCCTCTTGCTTTAAAATTAAATATTAAAAGACACGTTATTTAAAATAAATGAATAATTTTGGCATTAGTCATTCCATGAAGCTAATGACATAAGAACAAATGATCTTGTAATTCAGTTGTGGTATCAAAGTCACTTACCACACTTCCAGGACTTTCACTGCGTTTAGGAGTGCAACGATACCATCCCTTCTGTTGGTAACACAATATAACTGGAAACCTTGACAGGTTCAGGCTCACAACATTCCTTGCAGCAAAGGCAGTCATCTTTTTTTTTTTTTTGACACAAATAGATGTCACACAAATAGCACTACCTAGGTATTAGATGTGTGACACAGACACTATGCAACTACGTGCAGCAATTTTTGCATCAGGCTCTACCTTCTATATTCAAGACAATATACGAGGACACCATTTTGTATATTCAGATCTTCAAGTGATGAAATACTCACTTCATCTCTAAGAAAGTTGTTTCAAGCATTACTTATCTGCTTTTAAAAAAAAAATTTCTAACTTCAGCTTTAACTAATTGATTTCATTATGCCTTTTACTTGCTAGACTGAAGTCTTCTCCAGCTGTAAAGTAATAGTTTCTAAACCTCTCTACCTCTTAAGCGATCACTTCATCCTTTCTGATGAAATTAAAGAAATTCTTAATTCCACCAGTGCAAGGCATGTTGCTTAACTGTATGTCAATTCAGGTAACTCCCATTAAAACTTTTTCTGAAGTACAGGCATCTGACCGTGATAAAGCACTTCAGGAATAGTCTCATCAATGCAATTTGCAGAAGTAATATTGCCTCATTTAACCTTTTTAATATTCTCCTACTTAGACAACTTTCCCAAAGAAAAGTGAAAAAGTACATTCCAGCAGCACAAGTCAATTCTACTAACACATACCTCACGCAGCTGTTCCACAAGCTCTCTCTCTTCTCTCATCTGCTCCATTTTCCTTCGAATTGTGAATTGTGGGTCTATGGACTCCAGATTTCTTTGTGGTCTTAAGAACACTGTGATTTTAAAAAAGACAGATTTTAGTTTAAAAAAGAACACCTTGATTTATTAATTTCTAAATGAAGCTAAATCCTTAGGCACTGCTTCCAGCAAAAACTATTAGAAAATTTCTCTGTCCTCAGGTGGACAGAAAAAACATGGATCTTGGATTACAATCATAAGTGGATATTTTCTGGATATTGCTCTGAACAGCATCATGTGCCATCAATGGAGTGCATAATTTTTCAACCAAATCCTAATCTCAACAGGCAAGGTTTTTCTGATTATTAAGCATCGACAATGTCCCTTAGAGACTCTGATCTGTATAAAACTTTGCATCTAAACTGTCAGGAAACACTTCTTATTCCTTTAAGTAGAACCCTCTCCTAAAAGATGCTGAATTGTGTAACAAGCTGTGACAAGCATCTTCCTACACAGGACAAACTGCTTACGAGATAAGGTTATACTGAAAAAAAACAACCACCCACCAAACAAAGACCAACGTAGGCAGACTTAGCCATTCAATAAGTCTGCCTACATTAAAGTCGTGTTGCAAATGCAGCATTGCACAAACTCTTTGCAGTACTCCCTCCCACCAACCCTAGTTCTGTCGACTGGATCACTTTGCCCACATATAGTTCCCTGAAATAATTACATGAAATCTCTGCATATATGCCACCTCTACGCTTCCTTTTTTTTGTGATCAATGACTGTTGTGACTGGTTCTGAAGAACAAGGTGTACGGTCAAAACACAACCGTCACCTCTTTGCCACTCAAATGATGGGCCAACTTGATTATTATGGAAAATGATACTGCTTAAAAGAAAGAAGCATTTTGTATTATTACTTTCCCGCCTTTCTCCTTCTGAATGCAACATGACACCCTCAGTCTCAATCAACTGGGTGGAAAGTACAAAGCCTAGAAACCTCAGTTTTTACATAGAGCTATGCTCAGTGTCAATTTTGTTAATTTAAGGCCATTAAAGAAAGAGAGATTAATTTCTGGGTCGATAAGTAACAGTACAGGAAGAGGAGAAAATCTGAAGCGTATGAATTGCCAATAGCACCTCCAGAGGAGTGAAAAATGTTGAATTATTCTTATAAACTTAGAAAGGTACGTATGGGTGTTATCATAGTAATTCTGACGTTCCATTAAAAATTGTGGCACGTCAGTCATTTTATTTTTGTTGTGATTTAGGTAACAGGCTGAACTTTAAAAATCTGTCCTCAAAATATGTAACAAAAAATTGAACTCCTGGTAGAATGAAATTTCATCTACATTCTGACTAAAAGTAAACTGTTTAATGAAGCCCTCAAATCAGTTCAGGGCCAACATACAAAATTGTACCCTATGACACCTAGGGCTCAGATAAACAAGACAAAGGCTTTGTAGGAGAAATACTTTGAAATATCAGACAAATCTAGTCACCAGGAATCTCACCTAACTGTACGCAGGTTGGTTAAGTAGCAAAATTAATAATCTAAGCTACTTCTCTATCCAAAGGGACAGACAGACCACCACCTAAAGCAGTTCGGCCAACAGGCAGCAGTTCTTTCCCTTATTTACTAAAAAAGGAGCTTAAGGCAACAAATTTCTTACATATCTTTAGGTTACTTATCTGAGGCATCAAGACAGAACAAACCATGGCCAGTTACTAAGCTTGCTTCCTTCCACTACTTGACTCACATAGTCATAGTTTTAACTTTTCACAGGCAACTGAAATTTGCTACACTACTGTTAAATCAGTAATATTGGGAAATGCCATATTAAAGGCTATTTGTTAAACAAAATTGATTTTAAATAGAACAGCTAAGTATTACAGTTTTAAGTTAGCAAACTTTATCCTTTTTAATGTCATCAGAAATCCCACTGGCAGACTGGGACAGTGTCCCGGAGAGAACGTGCAGGACAACAAAAAAAGCTTTTATAAATACATCAACAAAAAGAAAGCCAGGGAGAATCTCCATCCCTTACTGGATGCGGGGGGGGAAGTTGCAACCAATGACGAGGAGAAGGCTGAGATACTTAATGCCGCCTTTGCCTCCGTCTTCAACAGTCAAGACCAGCTATCGCCAGGGTGCTCAGCCTCCTGAGCTGGAAGATAAGGCTGGAGAGCAGAACAACCCACCCATAATCCAGGACGAAGTAGTCAATGATCTGCTTCTGCACCTAGACACACATAAGTCTATGGGGCTGGATGGGATTCACCCAAGAGTACTCAGGGAGCTGGCGGGAGAGCTCACCAAGCCTCTCTCCATCATTTGTCAACAATCCTGGTCAACAGGGCAGGTGCCAGATGACTGGAGGGTGGCTAATGTGACACCCACCTACAAGAAGGGTCAGAAGGAGGATCCAGGGAACTACAGGTCTGTCAGCCTGACCTCAGTACCAGGAAAGATCATGGAGAGGATCATCTTGAGTGAGCTCTCACGGCAAGTGCAGGGTAGCCAAGGGATCAAGGCCAGCCAGCATGGGTTTAGGAAGGGGAGGTCCTGCTTAACCAACCTGATCTCTTTCTGTGACCATGTGACACACCTTCTGGATGCAGGGAAGGCTGTGGACGTTGTCTATCAGGACTTTGGTAAGGCCTTTGACACCGTCCCCCACAGCATTCTCCTGGAGAAGCTGGCAAATCATGGCATAGACAAGTGCACTCTTCACTGGGTTAAAAACTGGCTGGATGGCCGTGCCCAGAGAGTTGTGATTAATGGGGTGAAATCCTCTTGGCGGCCGGTCACCAGTGGTGTCCCTCAGGGCTCAGTTTTGGGGACAGTTTTGTTTTAATATCTTTATCAATGATCTGAATGAGGGGATTGAGTGCACCCTCAGTAAGTTCTCAGACGACACCAAACTAGGAGGGAGTGTTGATCTGCTTGAGGGTAGGAAGGCTCTACAGAGGGACCTGGACAGGCTGGATCGATGGGCCAAGGCCAACTGTATGAGGTTTAATAAGGCCAAGTGCCGGGTCCTGCATTTCAGTCACAACAACCCCAAGCAACGCTACAGGCTTGAGGAAGAGTGGCTGAAAAGCTGCCCAGCAGAAAAGGACCTGGGGGTGCTGGTGGACGGCCAGCTTAACATGAGCCAGCAGTGTGCCCAGGTGGCCACGAAGGCCAACAGCATTCTGGCTTGTATCAGGAATAGTGTGGCCAGCGGGAGCAGGGAAGTGATGGTGCCTCTGTACTCGGCACTGGTGAGGCCTCACCTTGAGTTCTGTGTTCAGTTCTGGGCCCCTCTGTACAAGAGGGACATTGAAGTGCTGGAGCGTGTCCAGAGGAGAGCTACCAGACTGGTGAGGGGTCTGGAGACCAGGTCATATGAGGAGAGGCTGAGGGAGCTGGGCATGTTTAGCTTGGAGAAAAGAAGGCTGAGGGGAGACCTCATTGCCCTCTACAACTACGTGAAAAGAGACTGTAGAGAGGTGGGTGTTGGCCTCTTCTCCCAAGTGAATAATGACAGGACCAGAGGAAATGGTCTGAAGCTGCGGCAGGGGAGGTTTAGATTAGATATTAGGAAGAATTACTTTACTGAAAGCGTGGTCAGGCACTGGAACAGCCTGCCCAGGGTGGTGGTTGAGTCACCATCCCTAGAGGTATTTAAGAAATGTCTAGATGTGGCACTTCAGGGCATGCTCTAGTGGCAGAGATTGTAGGTTGTTTGGTTGGACTCGATGATCTCAAAGGTCCCTTCCAACCATGAAGATTCTATGATTCTATGACAGAAGTACAGATACCAACTGCAGCTCAGTTCCCTTCTCCAGGCAGACTTCATAGCTTCACTGGTGTCACCATTCAGAAGGATCAACACAGAGGTGCACACATCGTAACTAAAAACATTCATTATGCTGACCTCCCACACTTAACATGAGAGTAGCAGAGCCATGCCTTCAGATGCACAGTTGTATTGACATTTAATCTTTGCCTTTGTAGAAGACAAACTGCAAGCTAGGAACAGAACTCTATTTCGAGAGCACGGCGTATCAGTAGATATGTGCTTCTTAATATTTTGTAGAGAGGAATATGTATAAATATGACTGCACATAACCAAACACACAAAGGCTGTTAACAGCTGTAACTACTGTTGTTATGGAGTGTTACAATCCATATAACTGATTTAACTACGCCATTTCAAAAGCATTATCTACTGATACAGATAATTTTAAATTACTTAATACATTGGTAAATTTCTGATGAAAGCACTTATATATGGTGAAAATTAAACAATCATAAATATCTAAAACACTATTTAATAAATCATATAATTTAGGACAGCTACAATAATAACAAAATCAACTCCCAAGTTTTCAAAGTGCAGAAACTCTTACCCAGGACTTCTATTACAATTGTACTGCTTTAAAATTTCTGCATTAGCAACTCTGTAACAATTTATTGGAGACGGCTCCTAAAGTTTTAAGAGGTGAAATAAAAATCTCTTATCACATTTCTTAAAAACAGTAGTTGCGATTTCTAAGATTTTTATTTTAGAAATAGTTCATTGTACAACTCTAACAATTGAGCTTTGCTGCCTCTCACAGCTGAAACACATAGTAAAACCATGTTTGAAGAGCAATACCATATTTAAATGGTATTTAAATGCTACTGGAGCTTTATTAGTAGCAGCAACATTTCAAAAATTTCTCTACGGAAGCATTAGCTCATATTTATGTTCAATTTTGCAAGTATCAGCGTATTCTCATGGACTTCATTCAGTTTGGCCACAGCTATCTTTGTTTAGGCCTTTGCTAAGTCAATATGAACGTCCCAAGCACGCTTTCAACATCTGTTAATGAAAAGTAAATATCAACATTACGGATTCAATTCTATTCATGAGGCATATTCCACCATGAGGAAAAAGGCAGGCTAATCTCAAGGCAGTGGGAAACTACAATTAAAAGTTTCTAAATAAAATACGTTTAATTGCTTAAACTAACAAAACAAAAAAAACCCCCACACTCAGAAGCATTAGTTATAAAAGCTTCAGTTATATACTGAGTTTAAAGAAAAATGTTCTAATACAGAAAGTTTTGCCAGTCCCATGTATTGCTTGCTTCTCTGCATTACACATGTTTTCCAGCAAGGGGAGCCCACACCTCACACACACCTGAAGGTCTGGTTTTCACTCTTTCCAATAGTGAGTTCCTGCTTTCTGAACCCATGGCTGAAGTTATTAGGTAATGCTTGTTCCAATCGTTTGTTTTTTGTTTGGTTGTTTGGTTTTGGTTTTGTTTTTTTTTAATGGTACTTTGTACACTTCTCAACAAGTTAAATGGCTAATAGTTAATAACAGGATATGTATTCAACATACCACAGTCAAGGACAAACTTCCTTGTGAAAATTTTCATTTTTGTACTGAGTTACAATGCACACAGGTGCAGTATTTATAGCACATCAAGGTATTTAGTGCCCCAAGTACTTATTTTGACAACATTATCCCTCAGCTAAACAACAAAATTATTTAACCTGACTCTAAAAACAATAGACAAAGAGAAGGTTGGACTAATGACAGGGAAAGATGAAGTCAGGCTAGAAGTTTATAGTTAGATTTCTCTTTGATTGATTTATTCAGTCCAAATTTAAGTAACAGTGAAGTTATTTGCTAAACCAAAGCCTCCATAATGGCATGGCCATTGGTCTTGGGAGACCTGTCTGTTCCAAGCCTTATAACATCCCATAAATTCTGGACTTAGCCTCCTCTATTACAGAGCTGTTGCCACATAATTGCATTAAAGATGATATGAAATATTAACATGTTACATTGATGCATGACATTTCTATATCAAAGGCGACACCTATACCAGCAAACTACACAGGACTGGTGCATGGATCCTAAGCACTGGCCAGAACACGTCGATTCTGTTAACGTTGTGGCTTCCTGGTAAAATTTTGGTCTGTGCAAACCCATCTCTCTTCTATACAATGTCTTGGTATAGCTCAAGGAATAGCACAGGCAAATGATATTCCCCAAAGGCAGCTTAAATGCAGCCATCCAGTTTCGGAAAGTAAGAGTGCTTATGTATAGATTTGGATCATGCTGTGCCAACTAACCTCAGTGACAGAGAATGGTCTCTGCTTTGCTTCTTACCATAGGACGATAAACCTTAGATAAACTCTAAACATAAAGGCAACAGTCGTGATTTAAAAAAAAATAGTTGTAAAAGCAGTTTTCTATTGTTACAGCCCAAGGTAACAAACACTAATATGTGCATTTGCCTTAAGCTCTAATGACATGAGACATCTGTTCCAAATGCAGAAGCACAGGCCAGTCTACACTGCTCATTTCATTTAGAAGACTAAAACACCAACAAATCTAGATTAACAGACATCAAATTTGGCACTGCTAGAAGTACCTCTAGCTTTCCCTTTCCTCTGTTAGAATATTCATCAGTGAAATGTCAAGCTAGTTTCATACCATCATGAACTAAATACAGTTTTTCAACTTACCGTTATCACAATTCTTACATTCCATACTCATATCCTTTATGGAGCTGATTTCTTACATATGCTGTTTTCTATGGTTTTATAATCAAGAAGACGGTAGCAATAGCGAGTATTGTCAACTAAGGAACTGAACTAAGAATGTAGGCATTCTAAACTAAATGTTGGCATTTATCAAATACACAAGATTTTTGGTCTTGGTTTCAATCTGATGCTTTTGACAGTTTCATTGCCTTCCAGTACTTAAACATCCTTCTAATATAGGGCATCTGGAAGAACAACATCCTATTTTAGTCCTATTGCCTATCAAATATTTTGTTTAATTGTCTAGGTTGTGTTTCTTCCATCTGACATTTAACTATTAAGACAGTAGATGACTCTGATAGCCCAACCACGGCCAGCTTTGCATATTAGTGCCAAGACTCAATGTACTACGACAGTAACACCCTGGAGAAAAAACAAACAAAAGAAGCAGTAACAACATCTACTAATGCACCCGACCTTCACTACGCACAGAGAAGTTCGACAGCTTAATAACAGTTTCTGTTGGACAGAAATCACTGTTTTTGCTTAGCTGATTGTTTCAGCTTTGTTTCTTCATGGATTCCTCTTCTAATTAAGTTAGTTATGCACCTGCATCAATAACTGCAGATTGGAGGGTATTTTTATTAACAGTCAGTGTCTATCAAAAAATATAATAAACAAAAAATGCAGAAAAGATAGCAGCAAAATTAATTTCTGTTGGAGTACAACTTTTATAAACCCTTGAAAGTAAAGCAAGTAAATAAACCTATGTTGGAAACAGTTCCTGGAGTGGATATCATGGGAAAAGCTGTTTTGCCAGACTTGAAAACAGTGACACTCTTCACTCATTTACTTTTGATAGCACATATTCTACAGTAAATTACTGTGCACCCTCTGAGGTATTTAGTCTTATAAACATCCCCTCAAGAGTACTGTTTTCATCCTTAGCCACAAGGGGCATTTGCCATATATTCAAGGTTTCTGAAAACACAAAATTAAGTAAATTATATATGGAACACCTACCATTGTCACTGTCTCCTTCAGATGGGATACTGTAGCTAAAGTTGTCCCATGTTTGTGCCTGTGTAAGTGTGTTGAAGGAGATAGGAGGAAGACTGAGGGATGGGTCTGCTGGAGGGGAGTGACAGCCAGTCCAACCACGGTGGTGTAAGGACCAGCGAGGGGATAAAAGGGGGCAGCAGCAGTTCAGATATGGCATTAGGATTGTATGGTAATGACAAAGATGTAATTCAAAGGTGATTAATACAAAATGCGTAATTTTTGAAAAAAGAATGAAAGATGGCGCAGAATAAAAAGAACGAGAAGTTATATGTTAGTACTTGCATATCACACATTATATGTGCAGTTAAAGCTGTTAAGCTTAGCAAGATCATTGTAACCATAGCACTTCACACAACTTGTTTACAATCAAGTTTTAAGAAAAAGTACCCATAGATTTCATATTATAGCCTGATGAGTACCTTGAGACTCTGTGAATCAAAAGGTAATATCAGTTGTGAAGCTTCAGCAAGGAAAAGTTCAGAGAATAAGCATTTTGGTATTTTTTGTAACTACGTAATAAGAACACCTTCTCCCCCAAAGAAAATTTACACACCCATATAAAAACAGTATTACATTACAACTTCCTAACTGATTTTGTTAAGTAGCAACTACATTAATCCCTTGGATTCTCATTCTGTTGAAATGCGTTCTGTATGTACTACAGATGTTTTCCCTTTGTTTTAATTCACTCAATAGCACATGCAGCACTGCTTTTATTTCTTGTTGACTTCCCCCCCCCAGCAATAAGTCCAAACCTACAATGGGGCCACCACCCGAGGAAAGTTTTGGTTCTCCACAACTTTTACAGACTTTCCAGGGACAAGAACAGACATACAATACCTCTACAGGGTGATCCTGAGTCTGCACCACAAGCCTTGGCAAACCTGCACTGTAGACAGTCTTCTAATAAGCATAAATTCAGTAATGATCCAACTGGGCTCCCTAAAGCATGCAAAATTGCAAATGTCTACAGAAGCTGCAACAGAGCGTGGAGACTGTTCACCAGATGACTGTAAAAAGCATGTCACGCATACAGTTCATGACCACCCATCAATTCACTACAGAGCTAAACTTGGACAGCAATACAGTCCCTGTTTTCCAACCATTCTGCCTTCTCTCCTTCAAGTAGTCATGACAACACCTCTTATTTGTTCCTCAAATCCTTCAGCAGACTTTTTTATTCCTTCTTCACCACATCTACTCTGCACTTCTGTCTCCTGTCGAGTGTGGCAAGGCTTTCCGCCCAAGCTTTCCTCAAACCTCCATTCTGCAGTGTTTCAGAACTGGACACTGACATCCTTAAAATATCTCCTCCTTGCTTCTCTTCAGCATGTCATCCCTCCTTTCAAAGCTTCCCACTGGTTTCCTATTTTCTGACACAAAATTTAAATCTCTCCTTCTCTGCCCTTCACAATGATGTCACTAATTAATGAGTTTTTCTTGTATCTCATCACAATGTTCCTTACCACTTCTGATGCAACAATTACGAACTCACTCATTTCTCGGTTTTCCACATATATTTCCGTGTTTTAACTACTGAATCCAACACACAAGCAACATTCATGAACCTCAAACTAAGCTGGAGATTATAAACTCTACTCTAAATGCTATCCCATAACCCTAAATCAATTTAAAATTACTATGTAGATCAAAAAGCAGCTAAAACCATTTAATATTAGAAGAAAGTCAAAGGTAAAGTTTCAGTAAGCACAGAAAGTCCCTATTTTATACCACTCCAAATAAATAATCATAAGGAACTTTATCACATAGACTTCCTCCTTCCCACAATTCTGGAATCTGTATTAACATGATGATAATTCAGACAGTGTCATATAAAACTTCACCTTAAACTTCTCTCTACACTCAACCATTCAAGAGCTCGCTCCCTTTAGTCATGTCTTTTTCCAAAGACAGTTTACTGCTTCTGGCTGTTGGGCCACCAGATCGGCTGAACCTGAGAGTCAGCACAACTTAAGTTCCAAGCAGAGTCAACACTGGGTAAGAGAACGTGGATTTATGGCAAATGGTAAACAGTCTTTAATTATGCTGGCAATTAGGATTCTCATCATTTTCCAAAGAAAACAGATAGTGCTGTTAGGTAAGAACACAAATGGAAATAATAAATATCCAGAGATCAGAAAAACAGTAAGTAGCACTCAAAGGAGGGAAAAATGCCAGGTTCTAATGATCATTATGTGTTTCAACAAACTTGAAAGACGGTGAGGCGAGCACGTCTACAGATACTAATGCTGGGCTTCAAATCAGAACCATAGAATGGGTTGGGTTGGAAGGGACCTTAAAGATCATCTAGTTCCAACCCCCTGCCATGGGCAGGGACACCTCCCACTAGACCAGGTTGCTCAAAGCCCCATCCAACCTGGCCTTGAACATTTCCAGGGAGCGGAAATCCTCTACAAGTTATTGAAATAAATACACTGGATTCACAAGTAAGATATGCTATGTAAACACCTGCGTAAGGGAACAACTCTTCACAAGACAAACTGCTTTGTGATTGAGATTTGTCAGTGCTTCTTTTAGCTTCTGAAGGTACAATTTATTTTTTTTTTTACCTTGTTCAGCAGAAACTATGAAACACAGCGACCTCAAAATGTCACAGAACAAAAGCAAAAAATATTCTTGAGTACTGCAAGATGTATTAGTAGATGCTCAGGTTTCAAGGTTTGGCACATTAAAGATACCGTGGCAAGAAACTGCAAGAAACACTCAGTTTCAACAATTAGCACCACTCTGAACATTTTAATCAATTCACGATCAAAGAGTTTAAATTTATTAACTATTTTGACTGATCCCTTTTACGAGATAAAAAGCACCTCCCAAGAGCAAAACTACGGTTCTAAGAAAACTTGTAATTGTTGGGTTTTTTCAATGGTAATATTGTAAAGTTTTCAAAATTAATGTGAATTTGAGAAGCCCATACTCTATGAAAGTATTTAAAATACAGGAGGAAATATTCTGAAAAATTAAGAAAATCCTCTGTCTTTTTACCTCCTATGTAGCATCTGACCCTTGAAAAGAATCTGTCAAGAAGTCAAAACACGTTCATTACCTTTCAAAACATTTTCTTTGGGTACCATGTCAGCCATCAGATATGAATTTTCCCAATGTTTTGCCTAGCTTTAAAATGAAAGAATAAAAGGACCTTCAGTCCTGAACATATATCAGTATGTACTGACACAGAAGTTTAAGCCACTGCGGTTTATCCTCTGGAAGCACTTCCATTTGTGCATGTACTTCAAAAAACTGGAATCCTTACCAGAAGTCTAGAACAGTTTACTTTCACCTTTCCAAGAGACATAAATCATTATGAAACAATGAGGGGGAAAAACAGTGAAATAGAAAGCAACATTCATTTAAAATAGATGAAAATAAACACAGTGAAAATAAAATCTCAAATTTCAGAAAAGTATGTTTGCACATATTTTCCTTGAAAATTTGCCACTATGTTTTCCACAGAGAACGATGTACACATTTCAGTTAGGACATTTTAATGTTCTCTTAATCTTGCACTCAGATTTAAAAGATTTATAGAAGCAAGTAATTCAAATGTAAGCTCTAATAAAGTTAAATAGCTAAAACTCATTTCTAATGAGTTTTAAGGTTTCCCCTAAGGTCATGAAGAACTTAAATGTAAAAAGCTATTAAAATAAACTACAAACTGAGCTGAAAAAACTTTCCCGGATCACAGAATTCCTAGACCCCTAGACTAGCTCAGCGCTAGGACAATAAGGCAGTATATAATTAACAAACACAAATTCAAACAGTGATAGGATGGGTCAAACTCATACAAAACTTGCACAGAGTTTTAAAGGAAATACACTGAAGAAACTAGAGACATGGCAAGGTAACCAGCTTTAATGGGAGAAACATGCCAGTATTTTCAGTCATCTGCTACTTCTATCTGTAAATTATTCTTATGTGTTAGCATAAGTTCTAGGGTGGGAGCAGGAGAGGAAACAATATGCAGCTTCCCTACTCTTTGCAGGGTTGCATTTTGTTACATTGTGCTAGGCAGCTAATATACTTTCTTTTTATCTGAAGTCGGACCTAAAGTTTTACTATTGCCAAATTCCCCTGTCTTCCCATGGCATAAATTCCCATGACTGAAACTGGATGTGATGAGGTGAAAGACTGTGCAGTAACGGCTCTCGGTTGGTGACTCTGTAGTGTATGATCTGGCAAGGAAAACTACATCAGGTTATCAAGTTTTCTGCAACTCATAGCTGTGACCAAAAGACACTATAGCATCGGCATACTCAAAGTGATTCAAATATATTAATTTGAATTTGTACAGTGCAGAAAATCAACAGATTAGAACCGACAGACTTTGGTATTTAATGAGGCTGTACACAGCTGCAATATAGACGGGGGAAGAACTGTAGGAGCTGTGCACATCTGGTCTTCCATCATGCGACTTGAAGGATTTGTTGCAAAGGACTGCAACCATTGCAATCCAGTCTTCCTAGAAACCCTCTAAAAAATGATTCACTGGGCTATTTTGCTCTGACCTATTACAGTCATTAAGTACAGGACGTCTTGGCACACTGATACACCAAGATTCACAGGCGTACGTTAAACTAACCCTCAAACAAGAAGTTCGAGAACTACTCAGAACTAGAGAAATGCCACTGAACAGGTCCGTCAAACTGCATATCATAACTAACATACATGAGAAATTTAAAGTATCTTCTTTATGAAACAATGTTGGTTCAATACCATCTTCTTTGCTTTTTAAACCTTTTTTTTTTTTTTTAGAAAAAACCACAAATCTATGGGTACAATTTCTAAAACATGCAAATGTGAAACTGCTGCCATTATTGCCAAGATATTTTGTTATGGAAACTACAAGCTTGTAGTGGTTTACCAGCACTTGATTAAAAGCATCTATGGTGAATGTGAGAAACCAGGATTAGTCTTAGGATGCTGAAACATACTGAAAAAACTACAGTTATTCTTTAGAGGTGATGTGAGATGACTTAACAACATGACTACCTCAGCACAGAGAAGATAAAAACTGAGTTTAATCCTGTAGCTAATCCTGTTTTTAAAGGAAGCTGTTATCCAAGCCCTCGAATGCATCAATGGTTTGGGGGTTGGGTTTTTTCTTTCTGTTTTGTTTGTTTTCATAAATTGTTGCTTGTTAAAGGATTGATGATTATGCAGATTTAGTGCATTTCAAATTCATTAAACTCAGCGCTGGCTGAAGTAAACATCTAATCTTCCTATAATGCTTGATCCTTACACAAGCATAACTACTGAAAGACTCATTACAATGAGCAATTTTCAGAGCAAAGCGTTTTCCAAACAAGCCTAACTATTCACATATATTATTCAGCCAAATCTAAACTGTATCACTACATGCCAATTGAGCAAAAATCATATTTCACTGATTATGCTAGCACAGATTATATATATGTATACATGTATAAAACGTGTATTTATATAAACACACATATATTTTTAAAACATATATATAATTTGATAAAACACCTGATTTATTAGGAAGGGATGAAAATTTGATCCATATATAATGCGCCAAATACATATTTGTTACAAATTCAATCTTGATTCAAACCTATAACCTTAAAGTGTTCTAATCTTATTCTAACTGTTGTATAGAAAATGTTTCATCACTGCCTTCTTAAGGGAAAAAAAGTACAGACAACTATTAATAACACAGACGTGAAAAAAGAAAAAAAAAGTACCCACAAATTGGTTAATTTTCTTTCCCACAGTACCTGATCGTGGCTTCAGGCCAAAAGGGATTGTAGTGTTTGTCGTAGGAGACATTGTCGGACTTTTATCTTTGTTCTGTGTAATTAAAGAACATATATGTAAGTCAGAGTAACATCCAGAACATCTCAGCACAACTGATTCTATAAAACGCAAAAGTTAATGCTGCGCACTGCAACTATTCCACCATAATCTGATGACAACGTAGCCTCCCTTTTTTTATTCTGTCCTATTCCTTTGCTGGAAAAGATGAGTTTCTGACCAAAGACTTGAAGATATTCCTCCTAGCTATAAGCGAGCTCGATTATTTCTCAGTTTTTTCTCATGTAATCACTTGGTTCCATCAAACATAGATTTTTGTGTCTTAGTATATTTAGAAAAACAAAGCAAAACCACTTTTTTTTTTTCTTACATACATTTGTTTCTTTCACAGAAAGAAACCATTCTGCACGGTATTTTCTATGCAACACTGAATTTCTGTATAAAAAGCAGAAAAGAGGAAGTTATGCATACACCTCAGAGCACGACTGTGCTTGACCTTGAACTATGCTAACAGTTGCAGCAAGAATAATGGAGTAGCAGGGTACAGGAGGTGAGGTATAATCATCATAACACCAATGGTAATATAGAAAGAGTTCTATAACCAAACTCTGTAATGGGAATCCTATTTAAAAAGTGATTCCTCAGGGAGCCAGGAACTATAGGAGTCCCCTCACCAACACTGGTGGAAAGTGGCTGGGTCCTCATGAATTTTCAAGATGCTCATATACACTGCAACGCAGAGGGAGAAGCCCTGTTTCTGCACAGAAAAAAGGAAGAGGAAAAAATCTCCATAAGGAGCTCCCTACTGTTTCCCTTTTTGACTTTCTGCTGAGATTCGCACTGTGAAAGTGATAGGATCAATAAAAATCAGACTCTTCTCTGAAAATTAACCAAGGACATGACAACTGTGCAAAAACAAACTGCAGTGAAATCAATAGAAACTCTTGTGGAACAAGAACAGTCAAAAAAAGAAAATCTAGCAAATAAACAAAATGTAAAAAAAAAAAAAATGTGTTTTATACTAAACTACATAACTCAAACAGCTGTATCAGAAAGTATATTTTTATACCCTAGTAAATCCTTATGACGACAAGAATAAACCACAGGCCAAATAAGCCACATAGCCATTACTAATGAACTCAGTCATATTTTCTGTGATATTCAATTACATGTTTCATTTAGGTGTCCTGGTTTGAGGTAAAACAGAACCAATTTTCTGATTTGTAATTTTACTTTTTAGCTGGGCCTCTTCTAACTGACTAAAGTCTGAAATTAACAGCACATTGTTCAGAAACTGTTCACTCTCAGAGTGATAAGACCTGAATATACCGAGGAACGGTATGCACAGAGGCTCTCGCTTATACTTATTGCTGTAAAAACCAAGGTCAGCTAACTTCGTTATTTGCCCCGTTAGAGGGTCAGAAGCGGAAAAGCATTGAGGGGTCACACCTGTATGGAGGAGGGGACAGGACAGGTGACCCAAAACTGACCAACAGGGTATTCCATCCCATCTGCATCACGCTTAGCTGAGGGATCAAAAGGTCAAGTCTCTTTCTTTAATGGCCAACGTCCAAGGAGGACCCTGTCTGTTTGTCTGCCATTTGATCCCGATCCGAGCATTCCTAACTCCAGATCTGGAAATCAGCTCCTGTCTGGCGCTGACTCCAGTCTGGGACTTTCCCTGTGCCTGCTGGTGATGCGATCATCATCCTGGGAGCTGGATATGGTTTTGTACATATTGTATACTTTTTTTTAATTATTATTTATTATTTCCTTATTTATTATTATTTTCATTAAAGTACTTTAGTTCTTTTTCTAAACTCGTAAATCTTTCTCTCTTCCTCTCCTCTCTTTGAAGGGGGGGGGGGGGGGTGGGGGGGGGGTGCGGAGGGCTATCTGTCATTCTGATTGGCCAATCCGGCCAAAACCACAACATTAGTATACGAACCATTCATATAAAACATATAAGAGACAAACAAATCGCACTAGCATCTTACCTCATTGTGAGAGGCTTGCCCACTTGTATTCCAAACAATTAGATCATTCTGCGTGATTGGAAAAAAAGAAAAGATCATTTCACCAACTATATTAGTGATATACCACAACAGGATATTTTACTCGTGATACTCAGATACACATTGATACGTAATTCATTTTTTCACTGAAACAATTAATTTTCATGAATAATAAATACATTTATTGCTAGTTGAATGACATTGAAAAAACCTTGTGGAAATTATTTGCACAGATTTGTCATACATTTTTTAGTTTCAGTCCTTAGTGATTACAACTGCATTTATAAGCTTTTAATATTTGTTAGTTCAAATGCAGTATCCAATTTTGCCTTACAGATTCTGTAATTAAACTGTCACCAAGAGTTTAACATGAAAATATAGATTTTTAATATAGATTTGAAGATAAGTATTCTGTAACCAATTAATTTTATAATTGCAATATAACATACCTTTTGTTATCACTTCTGCAATAGTTAAATTGGAAACATGTAAGCCATGTTAATAAATATGAAATGCAACCAATAATTCTGCATCAGTAACAACTCAGTCAGCAGAGACACAGCTGGCATAACTAAAACCACATTATAATTCAATTCAAAAATCATTTCCGTAGGGCCAATTCTTTTTTTTTTTTTTAATAAATAAAAAACGGGAGAAAAAAAAAAAGACAGAAGTTGGAACACTTGGTCCCAACAGTCACAGAGCTTTCCAAAAGTTAGCAAGATGGGAAAGAACATCACACACCGATCTTCATGATCTTTCGTGGCTACTTTCGAAGCCTAAAAAAAAAAATTCTTCAACTGTAGACATCTTTCAGAATATTACCGCAACCACTGTATTAGCTAGAATAAACACAAAGAAATCTTACTCATCTGGTCCCAGCCAGTTCTCCCCGTGACTCGCACGCTTGGGCACTCCTGTGCTCAGGGACTACGTGCTTGCGACAGGCCCGCTAGTTATGCCTACGTTGCAGGTCTAATCTTTCTCACAGCATGCAGGTCACTAGTCAGAATTCTGAATTTATGCTAAATTGAATTAATTTAGTAACACAGGTAGTAACATAAGCCCTTAGTGTACTACACAGAATGCAGCACGATTAAATACTTGCTTCTGAAAAATGTGTTTCCATTTCATGGAACATGTCTAGTGCTTTCAGCTGCATAACACAGTCCAGGTCAGGCCCCCTACAAGTGCTTAGGAAGATTTATTTCTTCTTTTTAAAAGGTTCTTAAAAGTGAATCAGCAGCATCCTTGTTATACAGAGACCACAGACATTTTGACACTGAATTAACCTTATCTGTTCATCTCAGCAACATAGTAAGAACTGTTCCAAATAAAGCGTGGTAACCCCAACATACAACCATATAACAAGAGAGATGAACCAACTCTTTTTTTTTTTTTTAAATGAGATATTTTGAAGAAAAAAAGACAAATTTAAGACCAACAAAATCACAAGGATATCATAGGAATATTTGACGTTAATGATGATTATACAGGAGTATGTGAAGAGCATCAAGATAAACCAGATTCAATCTATGTCTGGATAAGACAGACCGTAACATATAATATATCTCATATACATAATCTATATTTTTATATATTATATAAAAATATTTTAAAATATATACTTTTGTATATCATGTAATATATAAAAATATGTAATATGTAATATTTTAGAATATATATATATTTTTGTATATATACCAATATATACAGAACATTATGTAATTTTGTTCGCAGAATCTTCTTGCAAAAGCAGTCACAAAAATCCCTACACAAACAAGTTCTGAAGTAGTAACGTGTGCACCAAATATTTAAATTAATTTTTTCCATAGTTTTTCATTTCTGGATCATTGCAATGTACACAAAACTTAAAATACTTCTGAAACTTTAAAACAATTACCTCAATCTGTTTGTAATGTTAAACAGTCTGTTTGTAATATAAACAAATTAAAAATACTGCTGTTAATAAAAACTTAGTAGCTACAAGAGTATTTGGGGTGACAGGGAAGAGGAATCAGGTGTTTCATTTTATTGAAGATCTAACTTCAAGTGACTTACTTTTTCCAGGGAAAAGCAACCACTGCAACTACTACAGTGTTTATTGGAAGAAAAGGCTTCTATTAATTTAATTACATCCTTTTTTTTTTTTTAAGGTCTTAATCAACTTCCCATTCACAGCCAAATCTTCAGATTCATGCTAAGGCAAAAAAAAACCCCACCAAAACCAAACAAAACAAAACCAGGCCTAAACCCACTATTATCTCTACACAGAAAGTGACAGAATGCAACAATCCATTCCAAATGTTTCCGCATTTATTGCATCCAGACACCTCCATACCTGACTCAATGACCATTTTTCACCCTGTTCACATGTTCTCACTTCAGGCTTTGCTTTCTCCATAATCAATTCCCTCCTCCTCTGAAATTCTAGTTCCTCTTCAGCATTTTCTCTCTGTAAGATTAAAAATTCTTTAGACCGCCTATCACTGGAAATAGAACTGTATCTTTTTTTTGCATAAAATTACATCAGAAGTATTTATTACAGATACCGCATCCTTGCAGTTCCAGTGCTAAAAGGTAGATCATTTAAATCTAACCAAAGTACGTCATAAAGAACACGGGTTCACCAGTCAGGCTACAGATCAAATAACAAGCAGCACATATCACACCGTACAACTCCAAATCACACTTTATATACTGTCTGTAACTATGGTGACAGTGCTCTGGCAAAACACTAATTTTTAGTTAAAGTATTTTTAGGGTTATCCTTAGTGAATGTACTGTCTTCCTATACCAGAACAGGCAGATAGGGGGGGTGGGATGGTAGACAAGTATGTACAGCTGAGCTGTGAACTGCCATACATCAAAGCTGCACATGGGGGGTGGGGGGGTGGGGGAACCTAAGATGAAAAACTAACTGAAAAACTCAGAAAAATTTTAAGTATACACATGCAAAAAAATAAAAGCAATTCCATAAAAATGTTAAAGAAGAACTAGTTTTGTCCTCCATCCTACTAAATTTTTTCCTTCCCTACTTGGTAGATTAATAGTTGATGAAGTTGTTGGCCCATTTCCTGTCTTCCCCCCCCAAATATTTTGTCATAATACACTCATAAACGTACCTGACCAAGGGAAGACATCTCCATCTGCATTTGACCACTATGTATAAAGATAAACAAATGCAAATATGTAATTCATTGTGTAGAAACTTGAATATGGTTAATCTAGCAAATGCATTATTTTTATCTAAAAAAGGTAGATAAACACACTTTACTGTAGACTCCTGAAATTCTAAAGCTCTTGCTGGTTCCATGGGATACAGATTCACAGCACTGCTCTCTGAAATATCCATGCTTAATCTGCAAGGTTTGAAATAAAAACATTGCACTGGGGTATAGCTTTGGTAACCGTTCTGTTCAGTATTTAATTTCAAATAAATGGATATACGAAATACCTCTGGAGTCATGGTTTTAACCTGCTCAGTGTTCTCTCAACTTTTTGAAATGCCTCCTGATGCTTCACTGTCACCAGTTCAATCATTATTCTATTTATTTTATTGTTTTGTTTATTATTAAATATTTTTATTCATTATTGATCACCAGATTAATCATTATTAATCATGAATTAATGTTAATGCTTTCATCTGCAAAACGTCACTCTGAGCAATGGCTTGTATCAAAACAAAAGGACCCGTTTACTATCAAAAACCATGCCATTATCTAGAAGATGGTAGATTTCTATATCCAACCTCTAGCGCCCTGTGTTCAAATAGAAGCCACAGTCCCGATTAGATATTAAAATTTAATTTACAGCGTATGAAAATAAAGCAGCACAACAATAAATTCACAACAGACGACGATCCGACAGAAAGCAGTGAATATAAGAATCTGAAGCAAACATCTGGAAATACTGAAAAAGGTTGAGTCTGAAATCTTTTTCCTTTCCAGAACTGAAATGCTGCTTCTGCAGGTTTGAAACTCTGCAGAACACGAGGACAACAATAACTGGACAGGTGTTTTACAAGTTTAATAGTCATATCCATGAGCGAAAATAGCTCCAATTGCTGTGCTCTACACACTGAACTCTAGTCAGTGCACGTTCGGCACGTCAGCATCACCTACTGTTTCAGCCCCTACAGGGATTTCCCATTCTAACTCCTAAACTGCCTTCAGCGTGAGATAAGGATAATTCTGGCTAGAGCTAGTTATTTCAACTAGGTTACCCTGACTAGGTGATTAGAGTTATACTGATGCACAAAGGAAACATCTTTGGGGAAAGTTATAATTTTTGACATGCTCTAGGTTTACATTAAAAGTACGTGGAAGCTTTTGTGCATCTTAAACTAAGGAGTAATGGAAGCATTTAAATTCCTTTGTGGATCTGGATAAAGACACAAAAACTATTCAGTATGAAAACCAAAATTTTCTCACACTGCTTTATGTAATGCAAGTATATAACAAAACTACCATGTAATCCAGTAATTATAAAAGAAATTATGAGGAACGCATGGCCCAGAGGATTGAAAGTCTGCAGCATCATTTGGCAAATATTAAGTACCCCGGTGTATCTTGCTGGGTAAGCCTGGACGTTCACATACAGGAGACATATATTGAAACACCTATATATCGCTCAGTAAATTAAAAAGAAATACTCATAGTTTAAGGTTAGAAAAAGAAAGAGCAGCCACAGAAAAGCCTAAACCCACTATGTAAAAAACTAGAAGAAAAATACAGACATGCATGACACCATTAACTATTTTTAAAAGCCCCATTTCAAATTTCCTATAGTGTTACTAACGAAAGCACATCTGAATATGCATAGAGAAACAGATTCATTTTCCGTATTTTCTTGTCATTTTTAATTTAACAAGAAAAGCTAAGTATGTAGGAATTATTCGGGCAATATTTGACAAAACACAAAATGACAAAGTAATAAGCCCCATACGAGGTGCAGGAGCAATGGTATACTATCACACACAAACCACAGGAACTAAAAAGCTTTCCTAATTTGTATGACTTTTTATGAAGCAAAAATACTTGTGATTCAAGTATTTAGTATATTATTCCAGAATTCAAGTATTCCCTATATGATTCAAAATAATCCAGATGATTGTCACTAGAAATACTAACAGGAGTGCATTTCTGTCGTAAAAAGTAGGAAGGTCTGCTAGGTGAAAAAATGGTATCAAAGTAGGCATTTAAACTAAAGAACAGTGTAGTCACAAGAACAAACAGCCAAGGGAAGAAGGAGAAACAAGGATACTTTAGGCTGGAAGCGACAAGGAGGTTTCTAGTCTTCAGACAAATAAAGCTCTAAACCAGCTACCTCATAGAATAGAAGTAGTGAAGAAAAATGAGTTACCTTGTTTTGAAGTGAACTTAATCAAATTTTGAAGAAAAGCAATAGCAAGCATCTGGACAGAACTACCCACATCGCTCTTTTCAGTAGGACAAGTGTTTATTTTCTTTTAAATACTTATTCCTTTATTTATTCACAGATCCAGAGTCATTCCACCTGACTTTAGCCACTTGAAATAAGCACCTAAATTATAAAACCTTGCCTTCTTGTAGTCAGGGAAAATCTAAATAACTTTCTCTAGCTGCCTCTTCCTCTTTCCCCTTTTGATTTCAGAGGAAAGCTACAGAAACTTCACCACTAATTCAGGCACCTCCTTTATATGCTCCATTGAGGTAGGATGAAGCTGGGCCAGAAAACCTTCTCCAATCTCCATAAAATACACCAAGCATGATTAAGTAGAGGAGAGTTTATAGTCCCCTAGAAGAAATGTAACTATCCTAGACAAAACTTCAGAAAATCACAGTAGTGTACACGAGATGAATGGTTAAGATGTGTCTCCACCTCTAAATTTAGGTTTCTTTTATACCTGAAATCCTTCTTAATTTAATGGTAATCTTGTCTAGATACTCAGAGCACATTTCCTGCTTAATTGTCTAAGTGTCCCCTGAAAAACATTGATATGCTAAAAAAGCACTTCATAACTCCAGAGAACTTTCAATTATCAGTTCAAAAAGAACTCTAAAGTCATTCACAAAAATTGTAAATACATTACATGAACACAGCAGCTATTGTAAGCGTACCTGTTGGGATCTTGTAATAAATCTACTGCTTCTCTTAGTTGTTCTATCATTGCTATATCAATAGTTTGTTCTTCTGATAAATTTATTCTATAACAGAAAACAAAAGCATTCTAAAAAAGAGGTACAACAGCAATTATCAAGGGTAGTCTGAATTTTAGTTTGTGAGCTGTATCTTCCAACTGGCATGCAAACTCTACAGAGGAGAAAAAACAGCCTCTGTACACACAGTATGTGCACAGTATGTCCTGAATTTATGGAAAGAGTTTCTTTTGAAAAAATTCTCCAGCACCTTGTCTTTAACAAAGCCCCCGACCCAATACATACACAAACAAATGCAATGAACTAAAACTTTTAGCATTCAATTAAACAGACTGACTTCTAAAATTGAAAAGTTTTTTACCAATATTTGACTCTTATCAACTGCCCTCACCACATGTATTGTTTTAACATAAGTTCTAAATACAATGACTCTTTTAATGGACCAGCATGCTTTCTTTTGCTTTTCAAGATCAGTAATTCTTTTTGGGGTTTAGACACACAAACACCTGATAGTTCTGCCAATAAGGCTCTTTCAGAAAGTACTTATTCTTCCCTTCCTTCAGTTTTTGGTTTTAAATCATATAGGACTCCACTGTTCTACTTAGTGACAACTTCACTGTCATGCTAAAGACCCTCTTCTTATGCACTCTCCTCAGCAATTGATGTTCACTTGCTCTGTTCTTGAATTGATGTCTATGAATTAATGATTGCTTTAGGGTTAAAATTATGATAAAAGAAGAAAAAAGACTGAGGGATTTTTTCCAATTAAATTACTTTTTTTTAAATGTACATTAAATTTAGATCTTATAAGTTTTGATAAAATCTTTTTTTTAACAGTGCCATTAACAGACTAAATATCAAAATACCTGGTTAAAAAGCTTGCATTCTACATAGGTAAAAATACTGCAGCATTATTGGTGCATACAAATTAGTTGTCATATAACATTCACTCTATTCGGCAAGAATGTGTAAAACATTGAGCACACACAAAATGCAAGGCTGTGCTTCTGTCATGCCTCCAAGTCTACAAAATGATTAACTGATAAGGAAATGCCAGTTCTGGTCAATCTAATGAAATGAGACAGCTAATTACTAATAGATACATTAAAAATACTTACATTTCGTCTGTTTGCCATTGTGTGTCCTCTTCTATTCTCAATAATTCATCACACTCAGCTGCTCTGCTCTGTAAGCAGACAAAGCGATATTGAGAACTGAACTTTGCAATTAAGTAGGCAGATAAATTTTGCTTTTAGACTCAGCCCTGACCTAATTTATACAACAGTTTAAGGTGGCTAGTTGAAGCAATCCAACCCCGCTGCTCCACTGCTCACTCTACCCCCTTTTAAGATACCGATTACAAGATCTTCTACTCACTATGCAGATTTTATTGAGGTCAACAGCCCTTACCCTCCTTTAACTGTAGAAAGAAAGTCAAGCAGCATGAGAATTCTTCACTCTATGTCCCAGATTTCATTTGTGCCTTTCTGGTGTATGCAAACAATGCTTCCATTAAGCACAATCCTAACTCTCCTCTTACTTGCTCTCCTTCTGCAGCTAGATTTGTTTACAGAGCAAGGAAACTCCAAATATGCAAACAGTAGCAATTACGCACTTCATCCATGATTATTAACAGGATTCTTACTTGACAGTTTTAACAGTCACGAATGCATTTTTTTTTAAAAACAAATCAGAACAAAACCTGCATGAAACAATGCATATCAGTCAGCCAGTTGTTTTGGGTTCAGTGTAGGCACAAATTAGAGCCCCCACTGTCCTACCTATAACTATGAAGCGCTGCTTCATAGAAAATATGACTTTCTTTTATGCTTCTATTTGGTGCTTTGCAAGTTTCTTTTTTCTTTCATCTCAGATGGGCAGGAACACCGAAGTAGTTCAGCTGCCAGTAAAGACAGAAGCTTTCTGAATGGATGCGCATTCGTACTAGCAGAGAATGAACAACAGAAAACAGAGAGGCTTACCCTCTTTTGTGTCATGTTTGGCACATCAGTCGCATCACCCTGTACCAATAAATGCTATCCAACTCTGCCAGATGTGTCACTGAAGAGTATACCAGCTTCTCTAACATTCCCCAAAGATGGCCTATTCCCCAGTAGAATAAATAAAGCCATTGTTTTTTCTTTTTCTTCTCCTCACAGGAATGAAGTACGTGATTTTTCCCGTAAAAAGGACACATATCATAAGATGAAAAAAATGCAGTACTTATTCTAGAAGGTGATCCTCAGTCTCTGGGCATAATTATAAAGATAAGGTAAATAAAGCCATATAAATTAGGACTAAAATTTGAAAAACTACAAAATCCTCCAAGCCTAATCTCCTCTTTTGCACTGCAAGTTGTACTGATTTTACGTATTGTTTGGTTAACCAGTATCTCAACTTTAGAAGGCCCCCACTGTCCCAAAAGCATTCTAGTACATGGCTAAACATAAACCAAAGAACACAGACTCAGAAATCCACGCAAGAAGAAAACTGCCCTGAGTTCAAAATCCTCAGAATAAAATGCATGTACTACCTGTCCAAGTCACCAACCTGCCAATCTCAAAAATCATGGTGTTAAGAAGATATCAAAATTAAAAAGAAATGAAATGGCTCACTCTATTGAATTTCAATTTAAGAATATTGGTAAAGTAACCTGCATTTTACCGAAGCACTGTCTGCAACACATTATTTCAGATAATACTATCTCATTATGATAGAGGACATTCCCAATGGAACAGTCTTCAAGTGGTACACTACTGAAAATCAAGATGATGAAGTGAAAAGAATAAGGAAAGGAAATACAAACTATATATATATATAATATAATGTACAGTCAGCTTCAGATGCGTTTACCCGTTTGTCAGGAGAAGACGAAAGTATTCTATGCTGTTCTATCTAGTCCATTCACCTCAAATGTGTGCACATTCTGGAAATCTGTATGCAGGAAACCTGTGATCATTTAACATTTTAATTACCTAAACCCACTACTTCTACTAACTTTTTAACTATCTAAAAAAGAAAAAAATAATCCCTCAATCTTTTTTTAGTATAAAAGTCGCAAAAGAACAAGCCAATATAAGATAAAGTTGGTTGGTTGGGGTTTTCCCCCCCCAACACTTTGTTTTTAAATGCTAGTCCGCTGTAGCTGCCACTTCAGATTCTGCAGCTAGCTGCAGAAGATCTGCAAGAGTTTTGTTACCCGAAAAAACAAAAAAGGTTGCTCAAATAAAGAGATGTTTCACAGAACCAGCACTCTGTTTACAAGAAGCTGAAAGGCCACATCCTTTCTCTTTCCACTATTATTTCCCAGAACATCCTATAAGGGATGGAAGATGGAAGTGAAACATTGCCTCTTTGAACCCCTTAAGACTTTCCACAGAAGAAAAAAATTAGTCTAAAAATATGCGTACTAGATAATCCCTTCTGGCCTGTAAATTAAGAAGAGAGATCACATCCACAGAAACACTACAAACCCCTACTATTTCTCAAATATCTTTCCATTACAAAGGATCTAGCAAAAGTATCCAGCAAATAAATTTTCACAGAAAAATACCCACTTGCTCAAAATTTCCCTAGAATCTTTCAAAACCCCCTCAGTCTACCTAACTACATATAATTTATAAATTCATCAGGCAGTTCTTGCTATATAATACAGCAAGTGAATTTCATGAGTTGCCACACAACACCAACCACTAATGATTCATAATACATTTCTATGGATTCTCTTGCAGCTTTCTCAAGACGCATATGTCCAGACATATTCCACTAAACCTAATGCCACAAATGGAAAAAAATGAGTAAATCACAATACGAATTGTGAAAATACAGCTTAAAACAGACAAAAAGGCACAACTGAACAATTTCTAAGAGGTCATTCATTATGAAAAACAGTTCAAAAAGAAAACACGTTTGGTAGTTCCCCGACAACAAGCCATATGCCAGTGAGATGCCACATGACTGATAAGCAAGTACTCATTAACCATGACAGAAAGACAAGAGTAATACTTTCAAAAGGATTAAGCAACTACCTATGACGTGTAACTAGCAATGCAGAGCACCACTGTTCAGTAATGAACATCTTGAGGAAACTACAGTGGCACCCTCACATACAAAAGAGACTGATGGGTATAATCTCAAAGTTTCTTGTGGATAACCTGTGTTTTCTTACATCCTTTATTATAAACACACACACACATTTTGTTATATGCGCAAAGATACACACAATTATTCAAATGCACTTTCCTAGCATCTATAGCACCTAAAATGTTCATAACGGGGTCAGAGTATACTCCCAAAATGTATCAAGAAAGGAAGATGCCAAATTTCGTAAGAAGTAGATTCCTAGAATAACAGATTTTATTTTAGATTTGATATAATTTGTCTTTATAGATCTCTCAATTTCTACTATAATTTTAAAATATTTAAGAATATATATTTTACTACCGTAACATTATTTCATAACTTTAGCCACCACAGCTAACACTGAAAGTCTTCTTGCATTTTACTAATGTAACAAATGCAAAAATTGCTCAATTCAAAATATAAAGCAAATCAGACAGAACATACTTGCCACTTTTTCTTAAAGCGTTAAACATAGCTAAAGGATAACCCTCACGTATACTAGAGAGTGAGTTATGGATAAACTGACCTCCTGCATTAATTATAATCACTTTAAACCTACCTGCTTAATTTTGCATTCTGTATGTTTTATGACAATGAATATCAATTGCAGTCTCTCATTCACTAAGACGTCTACAGTTTGTCATTCCTTTTTGCTCTACACTTATAAAAGTAGTGAAGATATTTCCCCCCATTGAAAACTGTCACAAGCTTACCTTAATGTAACTCATAAATTCAGTAGTAAGAGTATCCGATTCATCAAACTGGTTTCCTGTTTCTCTTGACTTATCATTGACAATCAAGTGAGAAGATCCCTGATGGAATTCCACTAATAACGACAAAAAGAGATTGAAGAATGATTTCTGATTCAGCTCAACATTTGTTACGCAACATAATTTAAGTGCATTAAATTATAGAGCTCAAAAGCAAACCAAGTTTAAATTTGAAGCATATTAAAAACTTCCAAATAAGTTAAGACTTTTGCATTTTAATGAATTATGCCAATGCATTTCAAAGATCTAATAAACCAATAACCTGGGCTCATACAGCTGTAGATCAGAAGCATCACAGCAGACATTGATGGAGTCAGTTTTGAACTACAGCAAGTATGTCTTGCCAGTACTGGTACAAGAATACAGCTAGACAGCTGCAGAGTATTTAAGACACTCAGGTGTCTCAGTCAGTGACTTGCAGTTTAATGCAACTTCAGAGTTTCTATGCTGTAACAAACACTCAAACTCTTAGCAGAATTTACAAAAATAAAATGATTCAGAGCCTTCAGAGCCTATGTCAGTCCCCTGCTTACATATAATACTTCCAGGGGTATGAGGCAGTAATAATTTTCTCCTCTGTTTAAAGCGGTCTGATCCTATAACATACCTGCTCCAGTGTACTAATAAACACTATAGGATGTAATGTTCTTACTATCTCACTTCGTATTCTACTAAATTCTGATGAGTATCTCAACTGAAGTTCATTTAATCTAGTATGTAACACTGGGGAAAGGCTGATCTCCTATTTATGTGGCTTCCATATGCAACTCACTGACTCCATCCTGCCACTTATCATTAGTATGTGCAGACCTTGGAGACACACTGTTTATCAGTATGTAGATATAATTTAAAAACATACAAGTTACTTTAATAAAATTTAAATAAAATTACACCATCTCGCAAAATCTGAAGAGGCTTACTTCTTTCCAGAGGTAATTCTAACTTTGATTAACAAAGCTTTATATACGCATTAAGTGCAACTACAGAAATGGACTCTGCTTTGTACATTACTAACTCAGAATCTGAGTTAGCATTTGATAAAAGTTATTACACATTGATATTACTGGTTGGGAAGCACGGTTTAAACCAAGTCTCACTTTTCTTCCCCAGTCAGAACCAGAATTTATTAACTCTTGAGACAGGATGGAAGAAGGTTGTTGGAATTGCTACAGAAAATTACTATAAGGACCTCAATTCAGTATAATTAAAAATGATCTAAATAGCACGCTTTTTTTTTTTCTTTATTACATGACTGCATATGTATGCTCAAAGCCTTTTGGGTACGTAGGCAGGCATTTATTACAAAAAATTAAAATGCACAGGGTAGTGAAAATACCTATTGTTCAACTACAGTATAAGCAAGAAAAATCAATTTAATAAGGCATTTATCCAGTGCAAAATTAAACACTGAAAATTCCAAGGAAAATCAGCAGTAAATAAAATGTATCTAATTTAAAGATGATGTTTGTAGACTCTTGAAAGATTGATGCTTGTTGGGCCATGACTTTTGCAAACAGAATTTACAGTCTTATACAGAGAATTATCAACAGAATATCCTTGCATTTAACTTCCACTTTTTCTACATTCCAACCTTTTCTTGAATTAGCGTGGTGACCTGAGTCTTCCTTTATAACCTGGTCTTCTTCCACGATGTCCGACATTGGAACATTAAAGCTGACAGTATCTTCATCAGATGGCTAAGAAGAAATAAGAGAACCACTGGTTTCAGCTTAAACTAAGACTGATAAAAATGTACTATTAAGAAGCATGGTCACTAGAGACTGGGAAACTAGTAAGGGAGAGGATAGCAGAGCATCTAGAATGACTAAATCTTGTTGTAGGAAGCTGTAGTCATGCTGAATGCATCCTCACAGCAGGCTTTCCAAGCAGCACAATTCATCTGTCCTCTTTTCCTATCGTCCTCACTGCACTAGTCCTCTCCTTCCAGTGACACCGTTGCACTGCGCTTTCCCGGGACAACTGAAAATAGAGGCTCCTTGTAGCCACCAAAGCTTGCAGAAAAGCTGAGCCTGATATCACAGTTCTTTCTTCTCTCCCTCCAAGACACTTCTCCCCCGCACTACCATGCAGCTTGTTAGTTTAGTGCCTAAAGCAAGCAAGATGAACTTTGTAGGCTGAGGCAGTATCTTTTATTAGATTAACCCGTAGAGCTGAAAAAAAAAAGCATATCAAGTATACTAGTTTTTCTTCATGGACTTAAAAGCTTATTCATTTTTTTCAGCTATATTAGTTAGTATACCAAAACATATCGCTTTTATCTACAAGCTTATCCTGTCTATGACTTTACAGATAGCGGCTACACAACGAAGCGCTGACACACTAGCCTTCATTTCTGTCCCATGCCACTACCGCTCCGCTATTCCCCCAGGACCAGCAGTGACCTGCTCACAGTGGGACCTGCTCACATTCTCTCCTGAGGTGAACCACAGCAAAAAACACAGTGTGCAGAAAAGGCCAAGTTTTTATTCTTGCTCTCTTAAGATAGAGAGCTTACCATTACAGTAGCCTCTCAGAGCTTTGCGAGTGTATTTCCCAACAAACCCACTGGCATTACTTATCCTTTAGGTGCTTTGTTTCGCTAACTCACTACCCCGTGCACATACATTCCATACATGTATTCTGTAATTAAAACTGCTATAATACACGTATAGTAGTTTGTTACATATCTTTTAAGAATATATATATTTTAAGGAAATGGTATTTCCCCGTTTATCAGTTCAGCCCATTGTAACACAAGATCTGCAATGGAAGGACAGATTGTTACATACAACCAGTTATTCAGTTGCACCATTGCTAGCTTCTACAAGAATTATGCCATTCCTAGTACCTTTATATGTTCATATTCCATGTAGGAAACATTTTTTTTAAATCCTGAAGCTAAGACTTTTGATAAGGGATGGAGCAAACCACTTTCCTCTTAAAATACTGTATCAAAGATACATGTGGTTATTCCTATTTGCCAAGAATACCCTGGCCTGAACACATTTTGTAAATGTGGACCAACATAACTCTTCTTTATGAATAAACTGCATGTTATTAACTCTGAATTCACTGGCTGCATTCTTCTACTTAAAGAGAAAAAATTCAAAGGATGTTCAAGGAGTTGAAAAAGCCTTATCAAAAAGATGAAGCTTTACAATGAAGTGAACTAACATTGCAGTACTGTTCCTATTTGTCAACTTTAAAAATAAGTTTTAAATTTAAAAGAAAATATTTTCAAATAAAACAAATCAGTATCTCAAATGGAAAATAAACTAATCACACTCCAAGTATTCTAAGCACAAAAGTAACTAGTTCTTTTAGACCTGAAGGAATAAACAAATAGCTTTTAAAAAAAAAAAAAAAAAAGACATGCACAGTATAAATTCATTCAGACAACCAAGGTTACAGTGAAGTTCCTTCTCTTTCTTTCAGGCTGTATCTCATGTGACATTTAAGCACTAAATCTAGTTATTCTAGACCAAAGATTCATGATTTGTTAATTTCACAACTATCATTTGAAAATATTACAGTAAAGTGTTATTATATGCATTATTCAAAGTTCTGATTACTAAAACAGGCAAGATTTTTTTCTCAGCAGAGTAACACATACAGCTTTTAGAAAAATATTTTGGAGCACTGGTGTAAAAAAAGCTACAGGTCATTCAATTTGGAAACAGAAAATCATTCCTTTAACAGGCTATGTCTCTTTCAGGGCCTACGGAATTCTGCAACTGATTTTCCAGGTGCTTCCTGCCAGTGTACTACAAAACAGAAACTATCCAAAGTAGCTTGCAATAATACAAAAGTATTGCTCTTTCATAGGTGAGACACTGTATGTCACTTCCTTTGTCCACAGTTTTATTTTTATTCAGCTAGCAAGAGAAGACAACAATAGAAATACAAGAAACAAAAACAAAGGATGAGGAGTCCAATTTTCATCTTAAATACCTAATATTATTCCAACACTGAATTCAGATCGTGCATTTTGAAAGAATCTTCATATACATTCTTGCTGGTTCTAAAGCGTCTCTCTTATGGGTAACAAAGCAGGGACACCACCTGGATCTTAAAAAGTACCCTGTTCTAATGAATTTTAACTAAGGAAAAAAAAAAAGGTCAAAGGGAGGTAGAAAATGAATGCAAATGCTACACTGTTCCTAAAAGATGAGGTACGTGAGTGCACTACCTTAAAGCAGAAAACGCCTTCAAGTTGCCATGATAAGTTTTACAGCAACACTACAAGATATCTTTCACTTAAAATGCCCAAGATGACTATAGCTCTGAAGAATTGACCCTGTAATGACCCTACCAACAAGCCAGACAAATACGTAAAATGTTCATTTTGTCAAGCACTCCCTCCTAAGTGTACGGATCCAAAGCTAATTAGCAAGCTTCCTAAAAAATGCATTAGTATTCAAACAAGTGATGCATTTAAGTTACTATTTTCAGGTTACACAAATGCAAAACGACTTTGTAGTGTTTTCTGTAAAAGAGATGAAACTCAAGAGCCACTAGCCTTCAGACTAAACTGTAGCTTGCCTTATATACCTGTTGTATTTATAAAAACCCTCCAAAAAATGTGTTTTAATGATCACTTTATGACTGGACATTTAATGTTTATCTCATGTTTGGTATGTAGATTTGTGATTGAAATTAACAATGTCCATCAATCTGTATTTGCAACATGCTACTATTTCTTGCACAATTCTCATGTATTAAAGTACACAAGTATTAAAGATTGCCTCAGAAGGAAAAGTGAGTGGTGAATTTACTATCAAACACATTTTGGATTACTGATCTCAGCATCTATTTTCTCCGTAACAGTAGAGCAGTAGTCAGGTGGGGATGGAATGAGTACATAGTTCTCATATACAAAGTCTTTGTGCTAATAAAAATGTATTGGTTTTCTGTTGGTTGTCTTTAAAATAATTTTTTGCTTTACAACTGCTATGTTTTGATTAGAGGAAAGATGATCTATTTTTCTAAAGGTGTTATTTATAGCTAAAGAGGAAATTCCAGAATAACAGTTTCATTAACAAGCTAACTCAGCTTCAGGAAGTGTAAGAATGACAAAACAGTTTGTAAGCCGCTCTGAATGGACCGCATGCTCTAAGAACTAGAGGTAAACCATTAGAAGTCTGTCTAGAATTCATGATTAATTCTGCTTCATTTCCATCTAGCAAGAAACTTGCCCAAATACTTGGAAAGCATTGCCAGTTTTCTTAAGTGCTTTTGTATTTAAAAGACCAATCAGCGTGTAAGTGGACTCATTTTCAATTTGCTTTTTAGCAACTACAAATTCAGTACCTAAGCTTGGTTCTTCATACATTTGTTTAAAAAGCAACAGAATCTCTTTTCCTCAAAGGAGGAGAGAAGCACTAAAGAATCAGAGTAAAATTATTTTAAGTAGCAAGGAGCTACTTAATTCACATTGTTACACAAAATATAGTCAAAATACGGGTGCAGAGGGAAAGTGAGCAGGACACAAAATGCAGGCAACTTACCTCTGTTGCTGACAAACGTTTATCTCCATTATCACTACCAACACCTGAATCTGAGTCCTTTTTACTTGGGTAGATGTCATCAATGCTACATGTGAATAAAAATAAAAATAACTTAAAAACCCAAACAATAAAATTTGTCATAGCATTTACCATTAGAATTCTGTCCTGGACTTAAATCAAAGCAAAATTTCAGTCTTAATGGAAGAGGGCGAAATAGCATAGTATGGTTAAAAATACATTTGAAATCTGTTGACAGTAAAATAGATCAGGTGGGACGGCTGGTTAGTCTAATGATTAACGAAAGTAACAGAAATAATCTGCTGTAAAGCTTGCTTTTGCCTATGCACTAGGTTAAAACACTTAGTTACTAGCTAAGTAGCACAGGAGTCCAACTGAAGTCATTTAGCCATGAGATCAGCAACTAAACTAGTTGAACTCAAACCGGAGTCAACGGATTTAATTGTAACCATTGATGCATTAAAAACGAACTGATATTTCCCTGCGGCTTGAAGTAATTATTAACACAGAAACCTCCTTTTGGTGCTCTAAAATAGACTTTGAAATTTAGGTTTATTAAGAAAACGACCATAATAATGGCAACTGCTCTTTCTTCTGGTTTCATTACCTGGTATGACCTCTACTCACTTTAAAGTACGCTATTAGATGCAATACACTCGTCGACTAACTTTTTTTTTTAAATATGCTTTATTATCCTATCATTTGCAAACCTGAAAGCAGTAATCCTGAATTCAGATTGACACAGCAATTTAAAAAATAACTTTATCAGGCTTCACATGAATAAGGCATCTGATTAATGCTAATATTAAATTATGTCCTATCAGTAAACACTAAGGACTTCATGCAGAAAATGCATATGGAAATCCTAGCCAGGTTATGTTTTTTCTTTAGAAGTGTGAAATTATTCTCTAAAATGAAAATTTGGTAATTATTATTTGATAGAGCATTAGGCTCTTAGTTGGCAACTGGTACCTACTCTGTACTGTCCCCTTACCCTACCCTGTATGCTCCTGTATGAGCAAAATGTCACACAGGACATCAGATATTCCTGTCAATTTTCTTGTACACTAAAAGGGCAAAACAGAAAACCAACCACCAGGTGTTTCCTAAACGGAAACTCTTTATACTGTATTCTTCCCACCTTTGGCATTTATCTGACAGAAATCCACAAAGGTGCCTCCAAACCTACATGGAGGAATGGAATTTGCTTGAAACTTTATCTAGATGACTAACAGTTCTTTTTTTTTTTTCCCAGGGGGCTAGCAGCAACATGTCTGTTTTTATTTACATGAAGACTTTGTATTTATGGAGTACTTCTCTCCAAAAATAAGGCATGATCGTACTTTCTCTGATTGGTTATATTATACGTCCCACGGTAGCGAAGAAAGAGCTGGCTAAAAGCTGGTTTCCAATTAGCTATGGAGATTCTCATAAAAAGGAGCTGCTTTGTATCTAGTTCCCATCCTTAAACCACCATACAAGATGACATTTCCTAGAAGTTTGATGGAAGACATTAAAGATTTTGTCTTTCATTTTGCTAACAATTATCACATTTCATTTAAAAGGGTCTCAGTACTCTTTGCTGGATGAATTAAAAAAAGCTTAAAACAACTATGCAATGAATTTATAACAACATGTAAATCACAAAACAACACAAGAAATTGAAACTTATTTTATGTGTTGATAGATTTACAAGACAGTTCCAACAGTTAATGATACTACCACATCAATTATTTTCAATATATTCCAGTAATCTACTAGTAAGAGGTTAGATTTAAATTAAGGTTCACTTCTAAGATATTTCCTAACATGCTGCTAACTTTAATCAGAACTGATTATTAAAAATATTTTGTTCTAAACTCTTACAGGGATTTCAGTAGAATAAAATATATTAAAGTAAAACAAACCTCTGTTCAAAAGAGTACACTGTAAATAGTGTCTAAACAAAAGAAACTCTGGAAGCTAAAGATATGAAGTGAAATAAATATAAGTGTCACATAAAAAAAACTAAGTGAGATTTTCATACATACCTCTCTTCCACAGGTTGTGGCAAATGCTGTTGTTCTATGGCATTAAGATACAGCGAGTCTGCTGTTTTAATCTGACAGGCCTGTACAGTCAGATATTTGAATATATGCACCTTACCCTTTGTACAAATCTGTTAGACAAGATAAGATGTTAGCTTTATAAATAGAATGAAAGAAATGATTTATTCAAAATGTCACTTAGCATAAAGCTCCCTGAAAACCAACTATCGTCACAATAGATATCACAAAGGAAAATGGATTTTATTAACTTTTTAAAAAATTACTATGAACTTCTTCAATTACCCAAGCAATTATTTGTGTGTACTAGTATAAAATATCTTCAGAGTAAGACAGAAAACAAGAAAAGAATGTATCCTACTTAAAAAAAATTGAAGTGAGCTTTTTACTCAAAAAGAATTACGATAAAATATACCATATGGTCTATTACTAACCATAAATTGAACTTCCAATATTAATCAATACTGACATTTAATTAATCAGCACATCCTTTGTACTCTTAGTCACACTGTTCTTATTAGTGTCCAAGCATCTTTACGATGCATTTCATCTGCATTCTAGAATTTTTTTCTTTGACTTTACACTTCTAGCTCAAGTGCTTGCTGAAACTTGTTCTGTATTTTTTGAGTGTAGTAACAGCATCACCATTGGGTATGAAAAACATTTCTCTGGTGTAATAAAATCTCTCAAGTATTTCAACAGCTGTTGTTCTAGAATGATTGTAGCTTTCAGAGATGTAGTTGGAACCTACTGTCCACTAAGTCAACAACAAAGTTGTCCTCAAGCAGCAAGCACAGGTTCTATTCATTTATTGTCATCATTTCTCAGCATGGCCTACAGTTCACAACAGGAGTTTGATTTCTTGGTGTATCACAATCTATAAATTTACACTATAAAGTAAAATAAATTTCACATGGATTACATTCTAGATCGTGTTCCTATTTTTTAAGTTAATAGTAAATCACTGTAGAACCTTCTAGAACTGGGCTCGTATTAACAGAGAGAAAATTCATCCAGGAAGTTTCTCAATTCTCTTTTTCAAAATTATATACATATTCCAACATTAAGTTTCATATGCATATAGAATGACAAAAATAAACAGGCAGCTAACAGAATGGAAATCTTCTAGACTCATTTTGGTTCAAGGAGTGCACAGACTCATACACTCAACATAGGATATTTTCTATGTCTTATTTATATATCAACAACTAATGTCTGTGATGACTGAAGTCTGGAAGCCCGCAATTGCAGAAGGTGACATTTTATAGGCTATAATTTGTTATCATCCACCCAATATTAAGGCACAATTTAAGTTACAGACGTTACTTACTTGTGCTGGTGGAGACTGCAAAGGATTATTCTCAAGCAGTAATACTTGTAACTGCACCATCTTTCTAAAACAAATTGGAATCACAAGCACTTTATTGCAGGAAAAGTCGAACTTTACCAAGGGAAGCTGTACTAGTTCTAAAAGTAACAAAAAAAAGAGAGAAGGTGTTATATCTGTATTTCATTTTGCCATAAAATTATCAAATATTTATGAATAAACTATCTGTTGCATTCAAGAAAAATACAAAAGTGAGGCAGGAATACAATCAACATTTACTCCATTCTATAGTGGGAAATGAACAGTGTTATTGTTATACAAGTGACAAATTTTAAAATAAATACTTTGAATTTTTTTTTTCCTGAAACTCAGATGACAGTTCCCATACTGCATTCACAGGAAAGCATTTGTGCAACTTAAAAGATGCCTAGAATCATAAAGACAATTTTCATTTAAAAAAACTCACACTGTTATTTAGTGAGTACCACCAAATGTTCTATTCTGCAAGCTCAAACGGAATAAATTCAAACACAAGGTAATTACTACTTTTTAATCATATTTACTTACATGATTAAAAAAAATACTGTCAAAATGCTAATAAAAAGCGCTACCATAAAGGTGTTTTACCTTGGGGTAAAACTTCGAGGTAATTTCTTCTGACATTCAGTTCTTTTAAAGATTTCAGCTGGCCTATCTGCTGTGGCAATGCTGTGATTTCATTACAGCTGACATCCTACAGCAAAAGTTAACAGAAACAATGAACTTTCATCTCCTAAATATTAAATAAACCAGATGTGAAATTGTAGCTAATTTGCTATTACTGTTGCAACATTTTATTAGCCTGAAAACATGCAAACATGTTCTGTCTACACAGTGCAAAACTAGATACATGGTAAAACGTTTACACATTACTTAAAACCCAGAGCAAATACTTGCTTGGCGAACAATTTAATTTTGAAAGTTAATTTAATTTCTACAGAACACTGAAAACCATTTGCTTATGATGTTCTAACTTTTCACTCTTAACTTTTGTTCATACGAAGAACTCAGTACCATGACTATATAACCAATATGTTTGGGTGAAGTGTAAAACTGCTACTATGTGGATCTGATTTTTTTAAAAGGTTCCTGTTCTTCTTGAGGGAATATGTAAGCAGGAGTGTTTTAAAAAGAAAAAACAACAGCAACAAAAAAACGCCACGCGACGAAAAAACCCACCCAACCAAAACACACCAAAACACAACTAAAACCAAAACCCACATCAAATAAAGACAGGACTTGCTTAGTATTTTATACATACTCAACATATTGTTGTAAAAGGTACTCCTTAAGAGCCTACACCAGTTCTAAGCAAGTCTGATTTTGATGGCTAAATTCAACTGGTGTTATAATCTGGATGAAATTGGAAACCATCCTCATTTCAGCATTCCCAAAACAGTGTAACTGCTGTAAAGCTGAGTTGAAAGCACACGGTCTGCCTATACCGAGCATAATTTCAAGCAACAAGTAATACTACTGTATATAAACTGTAATAAATATTTAACATTCTTGCTACATGAAACTGCTACAAATGGGTACTAAAGATCAACTTCTTGAATTAAGTCAGTCTAAAACGAGATATTTTTCAGACACTAGCTATCATTTTTGCTGCCAAACAGTCTATGCTCAATGTGAAACCAAAAGGACATTGAAATCTCTGCTTACATCCCAGGCAACCTGTAAATCTGAGTCATGTCCTGATTATGCTTCCATTCCTGCTTTATAAAAAGGAAACGGTATTTCATAGTATGAGTGCTAAGTGTGGTAACGCCAAATTTTCCTGAGTAATGAACGGAATACTTTTAGGACATTCACTCCTACCCTCTTGATTGTTTCAAAATGAATTTATACAGTATCTGGGAGCCCTTAGACTACAAAATTTCTAAAGTCAGTCAGATTTCTGAGTCATCTCTTTGAAGATAGTTGCTGTAATACTAGTCAAAAGCACTACATTAATTCTCTGTCTTCAAGTCTAAAAACTAGTTAAGAAAAAATGACAGTAAAAGCAAAATGTGATCTGGCAATGCGGCTCACTGTTTCAGACAAGTTTCTTCTCATAACAGAATCTTACTGCTGCCAAAGCTTCCTTCCCTTGTCAAAACAGAGTCAGGAAATCATTTTAGCTTTTAGATGAGGAAATTAAAAATCCCAGTTAGTGAGTGCATCTTTTGCCCAAGTTGCCACAAAGTATTGTTAATTGCACTGTTCCCAGACCATTTATTTTTAAAGCTTTACTGTCCTATTTTTAATTTACAGACTTTAAACAACTTCATAATTGGATACTCATTTTTTAGAGCACAGAATTTAAATTTAAAGTCACCTTGTGGTAGCGAAACTCTAAACCAAGTGTACTTATGCACACACATCAGAACAAGTCAGAGAGAGAATTTTAAAGGGAAGTGGGGGAAAAAATAAAAAAAGCCTGGCAGCGTGTAGCCTCAAAAACAAAGTTCACTTACAAGCTTTCAAAACATCCTCAATAAGACTGATCTGTTATGACAGCATGTCAGCATTCACAAGATCTCCAGAGACAGTAGTATCCTTTATCCTACTAAACACTGTAATCCAACTTTTTTTTTTTTATTACTTTGTTTGACTGGCTGTGGAAAACAAAGACCTATAGAACTATTTCTAGTTAATACTTATGCTCTTGACTATTACTCACACCATGAGGGTGGTGGGGCACTGGAGCAGGTTGCCCAGAGAGGTGGTGGATGCCCCATCCCTGGAAGTGTTCAAGGCCAGGCTGGATGGGGCTTTGAGCAGCCTGGTCTAGTGGGAGGTGTCCCTGCCCATGGCAGGGGGGTTGGAACTAGATGATCTTTAAGGTCCCTTCCAACCCGAACCATTCTATGATTCTATGATTATTAGACTTCATGAGCGTGTATGTGACAAACACAGTGTTTGTCTTTCCCATTACTTCAGTAGTAATGGAAGAAATACTATCAAAGTCAAATGCCTACTGTTTTCAGGCTAATAACTTTTTAAAGGAACTAGATAACCAGCAGTTTGGAACTACACTTCATGGATACCTGCAGACAACTGACATGAAGGTCAAACACCTACTCAAGTTCCAGGGGCTAGCATTTGCTGAAGGTCAGACTGTTTCCATTAATTCTATTTCATCCTGCCACGACAACACAGATGCAATTTCTCAAGACTAGAGAAATGTAAGGCGCATTTAAATTTAACATTAACTTCTGTAGCATGAAGCTCAATGGCGTGAAAACAAGTAAAAATCTTCAACATTTTTCTTTTGTTTATGGTAAAGTTTAAATGGTCTTAAACCAATAAAATTCAGCTTAATATAAACATAAATGCAAATACGGTACTCTGGCTCCATATTAACGTATTTATTGACACACATAACTTTATCCAAACCATCCAAATTAAGGTAAACTTCCTCCTTACATCCATTTTAAAACTTGCGAATCCTGACTAAGCTGCTGTTCGTAAAGGGGCCTGGATTCTGTCAGAGCTTGCAACATACAAGCCGTACTGAATGCTAAAAAAGTTACACCGTGCATGAGCAGAGGGATCCTTAGGTAAACAGAAGATAGGAGCTCCCACTTGGTCAGGCTGCTGGCCCAGATTAGATGAACGAGGTGAAGGACCAAAATCCCTGCTCAGAGATTTAAAGACTTCCAACATGAGACAGGAGTGTCCCAGAGATGGAGAAAGCTATTCTCTGGAGAAGGCAGAAGTGCAATACTGCCTGATAGGATGAAGAACAGAATTTTACTGTATATCTGATAGTTTTGGGTACAATTGAGTCATCTCTGCCCAGTTACTTTTCTTTGATAGAAGATGGCCCAGTTCTGGGCTCCCCAGTTCAAGACAGACAAGGAACTACTGGAGAGAGTCCAGCAGAGGGCTACAAAGATGATCAAGGAACTGGAGCACCTCTCTAATGAGGAAAGGCTGAGAGACCTGGTTCTGTTCAGCCTGGAGAAGAGAAGATGGAGAGGGGAACTCATCAATGCTTATCAATATCTAAAGGGCAGCTGTCAAGAGGATGGGGCCAGATTCTTCTCAGTGGTGCCTCATGACAGGACAAGGGGCAATGGGCACTAACTGGAACACAGGAAGTTCCATCTCAACATGAGGAAAACCTTCTTTACTTTGAGGGTGGCAGAGCACTGGAACAGGCTGCCCAGAGAGGTTGTGGAGTCTTCTTCTCTGGAGATATTCAAACCCTGCCTAGATGCGTTCCTGTCCAACCTGCTCTAGGTGAATCTGCTTTGGCAGCGGGGTTGAGGTGACCCTGCTCTGTCAGGGGGGTTGGACTAGATGATCTCCAAAGATCCCTTCCAACCCCTACCATCTGTGATTCTGTGAAAGTAAGGTTCAGATTATCTTCACAACAGTTTTGCACTTGTCCTCCTGGCTGACAGTAGAGGTATGATCGAGCTATGCAGCTGCAAATAAAAAGTAAGTTTCCCAATGATATTTTGCAAATAATTTTAATATATCCTACAGGGAGAGTAATTTATATATTATTTTGATACTTCTAAGACAGCTGTCAGATCCATATAACCCAGATCCCTAAAATATAAAGGAATGCCTGAAAATGTACTGCATGTAATATATAAGCCATTCTATGTCACAGGTATGACATTTATATAAATATATACATGCAAAAGAAAAAGAATTGCCTACCCCATTTTGGAGGAGAGAGGGGGGAAAAAAGTAGTTAGTTGGAAAGATCTGACCTCATTTGCAGCAGCTATGCTTGTATCATTCAAGAGTGACTACAGAGGTAAAGCTTGTTTCAAAAAGTTAGGTAACAACCAAAAAAAAAAAAAATAAAATCCATTTCCTACGTACACATAGATTTTACTGCCTGCAGACTGTGAAAAGCTGTAAAACACTTGTGTTTGGCAAAGTCCTAGTAAGACAAGAACTAAATGCAGTCAAGGTGGCATCTGTCACTTCTCTGGACCTATTCCCTGGGATCAGCACCAGCATTGTGTATGTCCCAGAACAACAGTGTGCCCTGTCAGAGGGCTGGGTGGTGGTGTTGCTTGAAGGCCACATGCTGTTCAGGCTGCTCTCACACAGCTGAATGTTTTGTGCAACAACTGCAGCATGACTTAATTTTTTTATTTTTTTTTTTTTACTTGTTTTAGAACAATGATCACCTTATTAGCTAAACTGTATGATATTATGTATGCCAATACAGATAATGCCTCTCAATCCTACCACTATTTGCTTCTCCCAATACATCACAGTTTAGTCATTTCAAGTTAAATAATGCAGCTCATTTCACTGGAAATGTACCAAACACTTATGGTGGCATCAAGCTAAGTAAACAGGTCCATGCCGAATTTAACAAAAGCTTGTTATTCACTTACCCTCCTCCTTCTAATCACAAAGAACTAGCATCAGACCTTCTTCAGCTTTCATAATGCTTCTAGGCTACCAAAATTACATGTTGCTATAGCCTCTCATTTGAACTATTTTTAGAGCAGGAATGGTTGTGTCCTTCACGACAAAGAGTAACACTGAAATTATACTGTAACTGGAAACCAGTATGAAAAATCTAGTATTCCAGAAGTTAAACATATGATTTGTTTAAAAAAAAAAACCAAACAAACCCTATATCTCCTTTGAGCATAACCTACTTTGATATTCAAACTTTTTGGTTTTAACTTTTCAAAATTCTAAAATAAGAATAATAAATAGCTGTTAAGCTACGTACAAACTCTTACTAAGAAATTAAACACTTCCAGCATCAGCAATGCTAGTTCACCTTACTAGGAGGGTTCAGACTTGAAATTGAGGGAAAATCAGATATGAAAGCACTTCAGCAGCTCTTTACCGAAGATATTATCACAGATCTCAGTTAATACAAATAAAATGGGTGATTATGACCAGAGAGAATCAGGCCAAGTCTTTCAATTATTTCACATGAGCCCCACCACCACTCAGCTAGGCTACATTTAAAGTAGAAGCAATCAAAAGCTAACAGGTTCCAATTTTTGTTTATTATCTATTCAGTCACCCTATCCCCTAAATCAGGATGTGTTTAATACTGTTCAACTTCAGTTATATATAAAACTGGAACCATAATCTTTTACTGAATCTATTTTAAGCACAAATGAAACAATGCTATAGCCTAAGACTTTTTTTTCGAAGATTAATGAAATCAAAACCTTTTCAGTAACCTAGCCAAACCAATCACATACACAAAAAAACCCCCAAACCTATTTGATAAGATAAATTAAGAATGCTCAAACAAAACAAACCAAACCTGGTAGTCTTTAGCTCACGTATAACCCAGAAGGGAAAAGGTAACTAGCCCTAATCCTCACCAACAGCCAGATCAGTTGTAATAAATAATGGAAGCCTGACACAACAGGATGTTGTAAAAAAGAAGACTAGAAAGAAAAAAAAAAAAGCCCCACAGTTGCAATTTTGCTCCACAAATGAAGTACCAGTAGGAGAACAGGGGCCTAAAGCAAGGTGAGCTCAATTTCTGTAACATAATTTAATAGAGAAACTACTGTTATAAAATAATAATATGACAAGTAGTCACTTTCAGATACCGAAAAGATGTGCCATATAAATGCAGTCTATCAAGATGTCAGCAGTTGGAAAAAAGTTAAAATATCATTGTTTTACTATGCAAAAATTAGCAGTGTCAGAATGTAGTTTATTTGTCAATTTGTATCTTAAGAGGTCAAGGTGAACAGAAATAACCAGAAGACATAACACTATGCCATAGAGAATTGCCACAGTCTCAGCCTACAATACACAAAAGAGGAAGATAAAGGAAAGCATTCTCTTATATACATTTTCCACATACAAACTTTAAAAAAAAAACGTGCAATTAAATTCATTTTAAGTTAAGGTACCAAACAATTTTTGCCTTTTCAGATTCTCATTTATTAGACAATATATTACAGATTCTGCTTGCAGAAACAGTAGTCATGTGGACAGCTTTGAAAACAAAAGGAATATAATCATTTTGTAAATCTGTTTAGACGGATGTTCCAGGAAAGGAAGGCTGCATGACAAAAATAGTGAAATAACATGACAACAGATTGAAAAGAACACTATCGCTAGTGGACTGCAATGTGGTAAGCGGATAGTAATAACAGAGAGAAAGACAGAAGAAGGAGAAGGTGCTACAGCAGGGGATAAAGTTTTGTAGAACCTGAAGCCAGAACTAGTGACTGAAGACAGCAAAAGAGGGATCCAGTGCAGGCAGTGAGCAAAACTGGTAAAGGTGATGAACTTCAAAGCTGAGTTTTGAATGAACCATGGGCAGTGGTGTTGTTTAGAAAATGTCTGAAGAACATGAAGGAAACCTATTATTGTGTTACTACCCAACGCAGTTGAGAAGTTCAAAAGTTAATTTTTTAACCTGCATTATAGTATTAGGCATTTGTTCAAATGTATTTGCAAAGTGAATTTTACTGTTTCTAGTTAAATACAAAGTCAAAATAAAAAATAAAAAGAGATCAGTAACATACCAGCTCCATTAACTGTTTTAGCTGACCTATTTCTTCTGGAAGGGTACCTAGCTTATTGTTACTTGCAATTAAGACTTTTAGAGGAAGACCACACAGGCAAGCTGGCAAAGAAGAAAGCTGATTTCGACTGCAACAAAACAAAACAAAAAAAAAAACCAACAATTAAAAACACCAGTGATGTTCTACTGTATACTCACATAAAATCTGAGAGTTGTAAAATTCCTTCATTTTGATGGGTCAGATTTTATGCAGATAAAATTTAAATTTTCCAATGGCAATCATTAAGAAAACATTTGCACATCAAAAATATCTGCATTACTGACTACACAGTATTGTGGAATGCTCTGGAAAAAAGGCATTATATCAGTTTAATGATATTGTAACAGGTCTGGTTGTCACCTAGAGCAGCTGTTTCCCTTCCTAATGAATACAAGAAAGTCAACTGAGACAGTATTTTGCAAGTATTTAAACATTCCTATGGTTTTACATGGCAGTATAGCAGATGTCTTTTGTTCCAACTGAATGACAAATAAATAAATTACAGGTAAAATGGCTGTTTTCCTAATTACTTTAAAGCACACTTATAGTTGAAGATTATTTGTTACTTGTTGTTATATGATTCTATAATACTAATCCAGGTAAATACAGCAAAAAAAAAATCTGTGACCATCAATGGTTCATTTCTTTTCAAGACTCATATTGAGCCATTTTATCTCTGCATCTTACTTTTTCCTAAAATTGATAAAACAATTTAAGTAACTGACATGTACCATTTTATTCTTCATACCATATTTCTCGGAAAAAAAAAAAAAACCAAACCAAAGGCCAAAAAAAGTGAGAACATTTTCATGAAGAGGAGTTGCAAGGAAAGGCAAAATTTGGTAAAGAACTTCTGCAAGACTAGGTTCTCATTCTAGTAGGAATTACTCAAGAAGCTAGAACTTAAAGATGACAAATGCCATGACCCCTTGTGATCTCAGGATGATTAAAAACATTAATTTGTTGTGATCTGTGCATCAATTCCCAGAAGAAACTTTAAGCTCAGAGTAACATATTAACTACTGTCTTTCCTAGAATATTTGAAGGTTTTCTTAAAATATAACTTTTTCATGGATATTAACCTGTAGGAAAACCACAAACAGTAACTTAAAAGCGGCATCCCCATAAGATAACTATGTTAGTAGGCTTCTGCGCAACTGTTAAGGCTCCAGAGAACAAATATGCATGGCTGAACTCTGAAAACAGATGGCAAAAATTGTCCCGTGTGGTTTCAGTAAGAGTTGCAACATTGTTTTGAAACAAAAGGAAATAAAAATCAAAATTCCACAAGTCTCAAAACTTTTCTTCTTCAACTGACAATCCAGTGGTCTGCTGCAAAACTGAATATAAAGATGTATATTCATGCTCCACGTAACAGTCTCAAAATGTTTTACAAAGCAAACTACCATCATATCTCTGTTATCCAGGCTGGAAGACAGGCAGGTATTAGATATCAAACGCAAGGACATTAAAAAAAAAAGAGAAATCCAACTCCTAAACAGCAGTAGCTGAAAAAAAAGAATCGGTGCTTATTGTGGAATCACAATTCTTAATTCTAATGTCTTTACAGAAGACCAAGACATAACTTATTCTAAAAAGTAAGTAGAAATAATTTTTTAAATTCTAAAGAAGTCAAATCAGGGAAGCCTAGAATCTAAAAAAGTTGCACTACGCAGCAGATCAGACACCAAAAAAAATTAAGTAAAAATCATTTTTAAGTTCTATAGAACTCAGAAGCAACCCACTAAAAGACAAGCAACAGCACATAACCAGGGCAAGTGAGTAATAAATCATCATTAGTGTAAAAGGAATTTCTTTAAATAAAACATGAACAGTATCCACCAAGGCCCAAAGGCTACGTATATCTCTTGGCATTACTTTCTAATTCTATTTAGCATATGGACTCTGCTAGTAACAGGCAGGAAAATATTAATCTTAAATCTATAATATTTTTCTTGCCAAGAAGCAACATGGTTAGCTAGTCAAGGATATCTTTCCTTCTTCTACAGACTGCTTACTATGTTCCACTAACATGGGGGAAGGGCACATTCAAGTGAAGAGGAGATTTTAAACTGAGGGAAATGACCTTATTTAGTAAAACTTGAAAATTTTCCTTTTGTTTTGATTGTCTAATTTATGTAATATACGATATTAACTCCATAACTATTCTGGGTTTGTTATGATTCACACAAATTCCATCACTATATTGAGTTCTAATTCACTATATCTACACTGAGTTCTGATGGAGTTCATTCTAATTCCTAAATTTACTAAGATGTTTTAGGTAAATTTAATAATTTCATCCAGTCTTAATTTCTTTACTTATCTCTAACAAACACTATTGCAAAATTTCAAGTCCTATTCCTCACATGTGTGCAGACATTCAGGGCACGTTATTCTGTTTCAATTTTTAGAGCCCAAATTAGTGTTCCACAGTGGCCAAATGCAGTACACTAACAGCACAGGAGGGCTTGAGAAACATCTTCAAGTGCTTACAAAACTCGTGATCAATCCTTCATATCTAGAATTTAAAAGCCCAAGAGCCACTCTGCCCCCAGCCTAAACTTTATTCTCACAACGACTGGATTATTATATCATCACTATTACAGTCTTTACATACTCAACTGCAAATAAACCTCCACACCTTGTCCCAACTGGAAAAGCGCTGACATTCCCCCTCTCAAAAGCAAACATGCATTCATCTGCACTTTAACCAGTAGCAATTCTCTATACTGATTAGTATTCACACACATTTTTCACGGCAAAGAGACAAAAGTGCCTCATTCTTTGCCCCTTCATCCTAAAAAAGGCAGTAACTGTACTTCTGCATAGTAAGAAATAGTAGTGAAAAAGTATCATGCCTTTCCTCTCCAATCCCCATGAAAAAAAAACCACCACACATTAATCCTCTGTCTCTGTCCCTCCAGCTTTTTAACTACAAAAAGTAAGTCAAGTTTCACAAAATTTATCATCAGAAGGGAATGAGAAGAATTAAAAGCATTTTGAATTTGCTAGAGGAATAAGGCAAAGAAAGGGATTAATATTACTTGGTCTTTAAATAATTAGTTTTACGTTTTGGCCTTTACAATGCCTTCATACAGAGCTGTATCTACAGCCAATGAGTTTTTGCGTTACAGCTTCCAATAAAATGAAAAATGTAGCCAGTTGTTCCAGAAACACATAAAGTGCAGACAAAAAAAGCTTTACACATTTGCAAATAAACAAAAAATGTGGCAAAGTTAAACTTACCTCAAATTTAAGTAAGTTAGCATTTGCAAGTTTACTATGGCATCTGGTATAATTTTAATACAATTGTGGTACAGATTTAGTGTTTCCAGTGACACAAAATGGCACAATTCCGTAGGAACCTCAGTTAATCTGTTCTTGGATAAATCTGAGAAGAGAAAAAGAAAAGGTACATTTTTTTGAATGATCAGAAATATATACTTTGAACACCTATGCTTCTTTTATTGAAATAAATTAATTAATGTAATCCTACAGTGAGACAGCAAATTAAGCCAATATTTTTATTATGCAAAATAAAACTAGTGCTAACCTTCACATTCTTGAAATGGAACAGACTGCATATAAAAGAGCAAACATCCAATTAAAATTTACTCGGTCTAATAAAAAGTAATTATTTGCAGGACTCAATATGCTGAAGAAATACTTGCAAACAGAACCAAGTATAGATTCCAAACCTCATATAATACACCCAAAGATCTAGCCGACACACAGCTAGACATCTGCAAATAATAAAAATGTTTAGAGAAAACACACAACAAGGATTACATCTTTAATTTCTTTAAATTAAAAAAAAATAATAATTCTTTGGGTAACTCTTCAAACTGACCTGTATTTCCTAGATCTCATCAATTATAAAAGAATGTTTCCCATAAAAATGGTGAAGTGCTTCAGGAATTAATTTATTCTATGGTATAAGTACATACAAGACAACACTGATGGATTCCAATCCCTCCAGGTGAGCGCTTGTACCAGCAGAACAAAAGCTTTTGATTTTTGACCAGTTATTCATTCTTTCTGTCTCCTTTTAAGAACACAGACACAAGAGAAAATCAGTAGGAAGAACTGTTACTGAGCTTTGTTCCTTAACTACCACCGTATGAAAAATGAGGTACCATAATAAAAATGAGGTACCGGGTTCCTGCTTTAGCAGGGGAGTTGGACTAGATTATCTCTAGAGGTCCCTTCCAACTCTGAAAAAATTCCGTGATAATACTGATGTGAGCTCAAGTCATAAAATAATAATGCATGTCAGTGTCCAATTGAATTAATTGGTTTCAAAGAAATGTTTAGACAGCGTTGCAGAGCAAACATCTCTTATCATCAGAAACCATACCAATGCTACCTACCCATACCACCAGATGGGTAACCTGGCCTGAAGAATGGTCTAATGGGAAGGAAACAAGGAAAAAAAAAAAAATAATGGAACTTAATGATCCCCTCACTTCTTCCCTGCTGCTATTTTAAGCCTCCTCCCTGATCCTACAAAGCATATTTCGAAGCTTACTTCCACAAACTACGTAAAGGGAAAAGCAGCTGAAGGATAGCAGAAACAATTCCAGCATGCTGATGATCTGACTCCTGTCGTTAGGGCCATAAAGCAATTTCTTGCTTTTGTGAACAAACAGGCAGAAGCCTGAAGATCTTTTTGAATTCCCTTGCAGTGCCAGACTCATCAGTTTGCTGCACAGAGGCACAGCTTGAGTTCAAAACTATCGTCAGTAGGAAGGTTTTATCATTTGTATTTTTGTTCCTGTCTCCTGCAACGCAAACTGAAATTCAGTACACTCTATTCCCCTTGTCAGATTCCACTTTGCCTCACTTCATTGCTTCCGACAAAAAGTTGGTTTCATTATTCCGCCCTCTACCAAGACAGCAGCAATGGCCTACGAGGGCAGTAACTGAGAGTAGCCTCGCTGACCCAAATGGCCGGGTGGTTGAATTGAGCACCTCAACCAAAATTATTCACTTTTAAGTTACTATACAACAACAACGCTTGAACTGCTCTGCTGTGTCTTACCAGGCTTTGATGGCAGTTAGCGCAGCATTACGGCAGCTTGTCCTTTCCTTCACTTCTGCCATCAAATGAAAACATTCCCTATTTGAGTGAATATTAATTACTGTTTCCGAGGGGAAGAAAGCTCTTCAGTGTTCCTCTGTTTTAGTGCTTTAATCCTCTACTGTTTTCTGTTTGTCATGAGAGTACTTGTTTACACTGGTTCCCTCTCCTGCTGCGTCCCTAGCTACATCTATTATCAGATATTAACAGAGGACTGCCATGCTGTAACTTTTTGAATCATGCAGGGGATTTTCACATGTTACAACTGGATTTCAAAGAAAACCCTCCCCCTTTTTTTTTTTGAATCACACTTTTCTGCAGTGACATTGCCCTGTATATATTGCTCGTTTCCTCCTTTAAAGGGGATGGAGCAGTAAGATCCAAAAGAATGAACTGAACTTTAGGCCTAGGCTGAAGAGAACCTGCACCACACCGGATGGTCATGAAGAGTGACCTCTCAACCTTCATCTGATCCTTCTCAAGGAAAACATGGGTCGAAAACTGCAAACATAAAAATGTTACTTCTTCTCAGGTTACTAAAACTGCAGCCTACTACCCTAAAACCCCACCTTCACGGCTGTTACCATTTACCTTCAAATGTTGCCACAATGCTTGATTTACCCTTGAAAAATTCTAGTAACACAAAAAAGTGGAACAGCTGCTAGATTGATCCTGCTCCTATAATAGACATAACCATGACACTAAAATGCTTTTTCTTTTTCATTTTATTACTATCCTTTGTTCTCAAGGGCTTTAACTCTGTTAATCTGAAGAAGGTCAAAACAAAAACCTCACAGATAACAGACAAATTCCTTCCTGTCATCCTCAGGACCATGGGTGATAGGACACGCTACATACACAACACAGGAATTCAAGAATTAACTTACAACAAAGGAAGTCCAGTATTTGTTATTGTCTAGTTATCGCAGGTTAAGATTAAGATAATTTCAACACTTGTATCTATTGTTGCTTCCTAAATAATAAAAACCCAGTTCTATTCACAGCATAAGAAGAAGAATAAAACCCATAAATTTCATTTAATACCGTTGTAATGTAACAGAAAAAGCAGAAGTTTGCTACTATAATTTACTGATAAGAGGTATCATTAATACCAAATCTGAATGTCTTTGAGAAACAGAGTACTGGAATGGAATCTGACATACAGAATGCTTATCACGTTTTTGAACTACTTGCAATAATTTTTGCCAAAAACCCAGAATTCCCTGATCAAATGGAAGCAAAAGAGGAGAAGAGATTGATTTTATTCAATCCTAGAATGAATGTGAGTCTCTGAACATGATGCAGCTGTGAAGAAAGCCTAGCAGCTTTCAGATGTCTCTGAAAATGCCATACAGAAAATCGTATGTCTTCAGAAATGAAAGCAGGCTGCGTTAACAGTTTTATGCTGTACCTTAAAAGCATATGTAAACATGTACAGAAACCTCTGAAATTTACATAATTATTTTGCTATTACTTTATACAAAGGTACTTCTTCCTTCAAATTACTGCATCTTGTAATTTGTATATATTTCAGGTTTACTCTGATATTTAATTCTAGAATAAAATACACAGGTTAAGCCTTAACGAAACTGCAGAACCTTTTGAATATACTGAGAAAAACAGTCTACATGTTATCTTGTTTGTGTCACAATTAATAAACTTTCTGAAAAATACTTTGCAAGGGCTTTCTTGGGTTCATTGTTTACGGAAAAAAAGAATGCAGAAACTAAAATATTAAACAACATCTGAAAATATTTTTAAAATACAGAAACATTTAGTTGGCAGACCTTTACTTTCTTACTGCTTCCCAAATCACTAAGCTACACATCCCCCTTGCTTCATTAATTTCAAGAATAATGCTTCAGGGTAATTAAAAATAATGAAGTTACTGTACAGCCTAGCTTTTGCTATAGAAATGAAAATGAACAGAGGGATGTAATTTGCCAGTGTTGAAAGGAATTTTGATTAATTTGCTTATACTATATACTATACAAAAGAGACCTAACAAATTAATGAAGCTATGATGGCAGAAGTACATTTCATGGTTGCCAAGACAGTATGGGTAGGTTTGACCTGAGGTCACTATTTCCTGTAACTTCCATTATGAAGTAGGTGACACAAAAATAAACAAATATGGGGAGGGAGGCTATGCACTGGACTGAGCTTTTTGTTTTAAATGAAATACACTATTCATTCATTATTTGTGACATCAAGACGTTTTCAAACTACATCTGGCTTCACTTCATCTTTTCCTGCCAAGAACAAGTTTTGGAGTTGTTAAAACTCCAAAATAAAGTAACAGAACACAAAAAAACAAGCAAGCCAGTTTAGAAAAATATTAGATGGAATACTGATCTTTAAACAAGTCAACACAATTCTGGCGCAATGACATGGCTTTTGCATGGGAAATGTTACTATGTTGGAAGCAAGACAGGAACTACACAAAATAAGCACTTCCTTAGCTGGGAGCGAACAATAAAAAGCAAGAATTTCAGCCTGGTAAATAAGCATTTAACAGAAGACTCCAAGCCTTGTTTGGTGACTGGCACACTGCACGGTCAGGGTCCGTGCTGCCATCGCACCAGTGATAACCAACCCCATCCTCGGGGCAAAACCTTTCAATCCCTGTAGCTCTGAATACATCTACCACAATGAAGTACCACCACTCACTAGGACCTCTTTGACTTCATGCTTTACAGGCAGATTACCAACTGCCACTACACATATATAAGTGGTATAAAACACTGCCACTGCAGAAACCAAAATGGCATTGTCAAAATAACCAGAATAATACTAGAAGTCACATAGTTACATTTCTATCAGTAAGGTTACCAAAGTGCTGCAATTTTCCTACCTTCCAGTAAGCAATACATTATTAAATAACTGTTATTAATACATCAATAAATAAAAATTGCAGACTATTCATGGGAGAGCTAAACAATTTAAGCCTTTAAAGTCAGAACAGCAATTCATTAAGTAAATACGCACATGCATTACTACATCACAAATCTTAGCCAAAAATTTTAATGAAAGCAGTATTATCAAAAAGCAGTGATTTTACATTTTCAGATTATAGAAAAATTCACTATAAATTTATACTTCTAACAAACAAACCTACAATAAACAAAAGTTGGAATTATGCAAGTAAGCACCTATCCACCACTGAGCAGGAAATTTTTGAGATAGCTAGAGAGAGAATGATCTGAAACAGAAGAAATATCTGCATTTCATACAGAGACTTGAAATCAAGAAATTGCAAGGTAAAAGAGTCACCCAAACAACCTAAACTCCAGCCCACCAAGTTCCTATTTTTGTACTCTTCAGCATTCACTGAATAAAAGGCAGGAATTATTTTGCAGAATGTATTTGCATTTGTACTAAGACACCATTCAAGGTATTCAAATGAGATGTCTGAATTGGATTTAATAGAATTCAAGCAAATCACTGTAAGAGCCTAAAAGAAATGAGTTCAATCCTAATTTCATGGCAAAATTATGCAAATAAGAATGCTCGGAAATACAGAAAGAAGTCTGTATATGATATGACACAACTGTATGGAGCTTCACCTTTTACACCATAAGTTACCTGTATCTTTATTAAGCTTTTCGGAAGCCTGTATTTCCATATTAGTTACCTATATCTTCATTGATAATTGAAGCCACAAATTGATGGCACTGTATCTCAGACAACTTTTGAAATATCTGCTTAATATCTGCTTAACTGCACTTCAGACCTTCAGCAACACTGCATCCCACCCATACTTGGCTTGGCAAAGGTGGCAAGTGATTATCACTGTAATTGTGCTTATCAAATAGTCAGTTTGATAGTCAAGCAATAGTCAAATTGCTTCATTCTAGCTTTTCCCCCTAAATGGTAGAAAAATGCATTAACCCGTAGAGAAATGCTATATACTAGTCACAAAACCATCGTAACGCAACTATAAAATGCTATCTAGTTCTAAGACATGCCCTACAACTTGTCATTATCCAACCTAGTGGCATACCTTGTCTCAACGACTCGCCATCTCTATCTGCCAGTAAGCATCAATGAATAATGTCCTGGGTGTACAGGCAGCTTTCACTGTAGTTGGCAACTTCTACAGACAGTGATGCTACATGAACAAAAAAAAAGAGGCAGCAAAGACCTCCACTGACTCTGGCCTCTAATGCATTCTGGTTTTCCACAAAAATTATGCCACAAAGAATGCATGGCATTTCTTCACTAAGAAACATTTCTATTTAAGTTATTTAACAGAGAGAAGAACAAAAAACAGAAGACAAAGACTGCCCAACACAGTAAAAACAATTCTGCTTCCCATGTAAGAAAAAAATATACAGTAGTACGTGGATGCAAGATTTTCCATTCTGAAATTACAACTTGTAAAAGATTGAGAAAAAAGTGCCAATTCCTGAGAAAGCCATTGTTACTGATGCAATAACATATAACAGTGACATTTAGACACCGCTTAACACCACTGAGTCTAGATGCATGACTGCTGGCTCAAAACATGTAGAAAGTGTCTCTATCCCAGGCAATTGGATGTAAAAGTGTAGAGACATTGCAAAAAATATATTTCAAACGGTTAGGAAGTAACTCTGCTGTTTCACACACACTTCCTAAGCACTACTTTTTGGAGCACTGTCACCACATTTTTCTTTTCCACCTCTCTCCCACTGTTAATTTAAGGATTAACATTGTAAATTTCCACCTCAAAGCCACAGACAAATTAAGATTACACTACAGGTGTAGCAAATTTCAGCTAACACTAGTGATACACAACACAGCACTGTTTTCAGTGTCACTGATGGTCAGAATGACCTCAATTTATTACTTGTCAAAGTAACAACTGCAGGAGTAATTTACCACAGTTATCACAGGGGATCTAAGTGGGGGTTTTAGAGGGAGAAAAAAAAATCTTGACTGAAGGAAACCAAGACTCAGAGAAGGCGTCTCGTACAGTCTAGCAGAGGTGTCACCACTAGAGGGGGTTCTGAGCTCACAGACTTGGACAACACCCTGTAACGAGGTTTCTCAAGTGATTCCTTCTTTTAGAGTCCATCCACACCATATGACAAGGACAGAAATAGGAAGGCACACCTTACAGACCTCTCCCCATCACTCCTATGAACCTATTGCCCACTACAGTTTTCAATGTATGACAAATGAGGCCACTCATTTGCAATCATTACTGCAGGAAACAAATATATAAATGGATTTCTACAAAAAAAAGGCTATTCTGAAATAGTCACATTCAAGTGTTTTTCCCCAACCTTCCCTCAGGTGATGCAAGAATCTGAGGTATCGTTGAGCTCTCTGTAGTTATAGCAACATTTGGCCTATATTTCAGACACAAGTGGCATTAAAAGTTAGAATATACATTTGACAAAGACCCTGCTTACAAACTTACTCCTCCTCGATGACCCTCATCTACCATTCTGCTCTATTTCATCCACCATTCCATTATGAAATATATAGCTTGCTTTTCCACAGTGCCCTGTAACCCCCCAGTAAAGCACATCCAAGTATAAGAAACATGGATCCTACATTTCATCTCAGGTAGTGTGCTAACTAGCCTTGAAGCAATCAAACAATATAAGCTATCTCTCCCAGACACCAAAACTTTGACCAAACGTCACTTCAGGGTCTTCTGCTTCCTCTGCGTGAAAGAACGGTGGGGGTAAGGCGGGAGCAAAAGGGTAGCAATAACCAAGTAAATTGAAGTATATTCTCATTATTAGCTCCGTGGTATGCTCCAATTCCAAAGAGACAAAGGAAATTTCTCTGCAAGAAACATGCTCAAACCCGTATCACAAGCCTGGAAGAATAAAGAGAAGGTTAATACAGCAATCTGACTCATTATTGCATCTGCCTTTAGGTGGCAAAATAAAACATTTAAATTTGTCCTTTATCTTCTATTTCTTCCTCTTTAGGACAACTGTTCAGCATTAAGATTGGCACAAAAAATGGTTCCTGAGGGGACTCTGTTTACATATTGAAGACAAACCTGGTGTGTAAGTGCATAAGACTCCCTAAAAACATACTGTAAAACAACTGGATTCTTCCTGCAGATGTCCATGTAGGTATGAACAGATATAGGACTGTGGTGGGTTGATCTCGGCTAGACACCAGGTGCCCACTCAACCCCTCTATCACTCCCGCTCCTCAGCGGAACAGCGGAAGAAAACGCAATGAAAAAGCTCATGGGTCAAGGTAAGGACAGGGGATCCCTCACCAATTACTGTCACAGGCAATACAGACTCAACTTGGGGAAATTAATTCATTGCCAATTAATAACAGAGTAGGATAGTGAGAAATAATAACAAAACTAAAACCATCTTCCCTTCATCCCCCTTTTCCCAGGCTCAACGTCACTCATGACTCTCCTACTTCCTCCTCTTGGCCCCCGCCTCCCCCAGTGGCGCCGGGGGATGGGGAATGGGAGTTGTGGTCAGTCTATAAACATTTCATCTCTGCCACTCCTTCCTCTTCACACTCTTCCCCTGCTCCAACATGGGTCACTCCCACGGGTTACAGTCCTTCTTGAACTTCACCAACACGGGTCCAGTTTTTGCAGTCCTTTCTCACACAGCTGCCATGCGAGAAAGCAGTCTTACTTTTTCTTAGCTATGTTATTACAGAGGTGTGACCAGCATTGCTGATGGGCTCAGCTCTGGCCAGCAGCAGCTCTGTCTCAGAGACAGCTGGAACTGGCTCTTTCTTACATGGGGGCAGCTTCTGGTGTCTTCTCACAGAAGCCACCCCTGCAGTCCCCCTGTTACTAAAATCTTGCCACGTAAACCGAGCACTTGTATCATGAGATGGAAAAAAACACCAGACAGCAAACACCCTCCATCAACAGAATGACCTTTAATAACATGTGGTATGAAACCCAGTTCATGGGCCATGAAGCATTCCTCCTTCTCCCACGCCCTCCGTACAAGAGGAGGATACAAGTCATTAATTTTCACTCCTTAATAACCAACCAACCCTAAGAAGGATCAGTGGATTGTATCATTCCAGTATTGTACTAGTCAGCCTCAGCAGGACTTAAATATTTCAGGTGTTTTCTCAAACACAGTAGCAGTAAGAAGAAATGTTCACTCAACTCTAAAATCTTTAAAAACTGTTCTTCATCATTTTCAGCCCTTACAGTAGGTTGATGGAGAGTACTGGGGGAACAAAAACTGAAGTGTTCACATCATACACTATCCAGCAGAACATCTTTACTGCATCAAACTATATTTCAGTCATCTGCCTGAACTGTTCATATTGGCACGTGAAAGTAAATTTGATAGTGAACACCCACCCATATGAAAAGAAGACCTTTCCTGGCTCCTCTGCGGAAACAAAAACTAAAAGTATACCTTGATACTGAAAAGTCCTCAAGATTAGCTTCAGTCTTCACAGACACACTTTAATTATTAGGAGGGAATGCTGTGAGATCAGGCAAACTGTGGGCGGTAAGGGGACTTCCAGGTATTCCAGAGACTTCTCACAGGACTAAGACTTGGACGGATTATGAAATTCTTTTTTGAAAGAAGAATAGTGACCACAGCTCTCACCAAATTCAAAACAAGAGTTCAAAAATGTAAATTGCGTACATATGTATATAAACACACAGGCACACAACCTTATTTCAGTCAAGCAACTTACTTCCACCTATTGGAGAACAGGGAAAGATGTGAAACAAAAATGTGAATTATATTCTGTCCCAAAGATGGTGGTGGATCCCTGCATGGACATACTCTAGCATCTTCTATTGTGAATCTCTTGTTTTGGCCACAGAGATCTCCCTTCTTGAAGCTGTCTACTTTTGAAACCAACACCTTCCACTTCCACAAGAGAATTCCACATGACACGCTCAAAACCAGCAGGATGTAATCTAGTGATCTAAAACCTTTCGCAGCCCACAACCAGTACTACTGGAAGGAACAAGCTGAATGCAATGCCAAGTTTTGTTTTCCACTTCATTCTCTATTTTAATGGCTATTATTATTATTATTTTTCCTCAGGCTGCCAAGAGAGGACACTATTTATGCTATGCATTATCTGCCTCAGTGACCTGCTCAAAGAGAAGTTACCTCACATTTACCATCTGGTAGAAATAGCACATAAATCCATTTCTGTGAAGTAGCTCACTTGCCTGCAACTCTGAAGATGATTATTTTTCACACCTGACAGACTAACATACTAGATTTGTTTAGTTTAAATTCATTTTTACACATGAACTGTCTCACATTCTCTAAGAAAATTTGCTATGAACCGGGTAATGAACAAAAGTTATTTGATCTTTGGGTATATCAAAGGCATGTGGGCAAAGACATGAAAAAGCTACCCGATGCTAATCTACAGTGACATGGAAAGCAGAGTATTGCTCATCTAATCACGTCCCTTTCTGCCTGCCCATCTCACACAGATGCCAGGGTTAATCTACCTTATCTACATTATTCATGTACTTCTCCCGCAATGGTTCTTGAAGTCAGCAGAACATAATTGTAACAGTTTATCAACACAAATCTGCTTTGTACCATAAAAGCTGGCTTAGACTATTGAGCACATCCTTAAACAATGAACTAATTATATGGCTATTACACAGGAAAAATGTGGAAAGAATTATTTGAAATTATATTTGAAATTATTATTAAATTTGAAAGAAATGGCTAAGAAATACTTCAGACTCCTAAACAAAATATGAACTTGTGAAAACATTACCAGAAGTACCAAGAAAGAAAATCCTGGAATAAGCAAATAAATTAATTGCAATAAATAACCAAAAATCAGATTGCTGTTTCTAGATAAGGCGGGGGGGGGAGTGGAGCGGAGAAAATAGAAATATTTCCTTGAACTGAACTGAAAGCAAAATAAGCACAGTTTATACTGTGTCTATCCTTAAAAAACCCAAACAATCTAAAAACCACCTAGCTGGAACCACTAGAACTACAGACATGTAAAATTTACATCAAGATCTCTTTCCTATACAACTGTTCCCATGGCTCTTTTTTAAGTCTAAGACCATGTTTCTCAACCTTCTAATTTTTCTTTCCTTCAGAATCAAAGAACCTTGCCGCCTTTGTGGGAAACAAAACCAAAAACAGCTATCTCATCCAGCACACTGCTGTCGGTCAGGGGAGGAGCTGGCGTTGATGGATAACACATGCAACTTTTCCCCTCCCCGCCCCCCACTTGTTTTAACAAGTCATAGTTTACATCAGGATTTTAATCTAACATGAGAGAGATCAGATAAATAGACTGCAAAAAGACTGTGGGGAGGAAGTAAAACACACACACCCCCTGTACTTATAAGCAATCCAGTGCCAGTGACTGGGCAGACGGAAACCTCTTACGTTTGCCATAATACTTTCTGGGGGACACAGGTGGGAATAAGGCAGCAGGCATTGATGGCACTTGAGGGTCAGTCTGCAACCACAAGTTATCATCAGTGCTGTTGGTATGTAAAAAGTGCACCACAATGTGCATTTTGAAGGGACAAAATAATGTTTCCTTCTGGTTTATTTCCTTCATATTGGTTTGGTTGCTGTGGTTTTTTAGGGCCAGGGGAGGATCACTTCAGAATCTTCTGGAACACACAAAATGACTAATCATAGAATGGTTCGGGTTGGAAGGGACCTTAAAGATCATCTAGTTCCACCCCCCCTGCCATGGGCAGGGACACATCCCACTAGACCAGGCTGCTCAAAGCCCCATCCAGCCTGGCCTTGAACACTTCCAGGGATGGGGCATCCACAGCTTCTCTGGGCAACCTGTTCCAGTGCCTCACCACCCTCACAGTAAAGCATTTCTTCCCAATATCTAATGTAAATCTACCCTCTTTCAGTTAAAACAATTGCCCCTCATCCTATCACTACACTCCCTGATAAAGAGTCCCTCCCCATCTCTCCTGTAGCCCCCTTTAGGTACTGGAAGGCCGCTATAAGGTCTCCCCGGAGCCTTCTCTTCTCCAGGCTGAACAGCCCCAACTCTCTCAGCCTGTCCTCATAGGAGAGGTGCTCCAGCCCCCTGATCATCTTCATGTCCCTCCTCTGGACCTGTTCCAACAGGTCCATGTCCTTCTTGTGCTGAGGACTCCAAAGCTGGATACAGTATACTCCAAGTAGGGTCTCATGAGAGCAGAGGGGCAGAATTACCTCCCTCAACCTATATGCTCACCTATGTAGCCTACTGAGCCTGGCCTACAATTTCTGCTTCTGGTGCACATTCATTTCTACTTCCCTATTTATTTTCTTTCCAAAATACCTTTCAGGAGATCTAATTTCCATCTTACATGCTAAGCATCACAGTGATATTTTTTTCTATAAGAATCACTTTGGACTGAGTTCTCTTTCTGAAGGAATTCTGGTCTGCTTTTATGTGCATCTTACCTTGCATCTTGGCTAATGTGTTCTCAGTGTAGTAACAATGGGTTATCACAGACATAGAACAGGCTGCATATAAAGTAGGAAAGGGACAGGAAAGCATTAATTCACTATGCCCTCCTAATGGACAATTAAAATCTAAAAAAATAGCTACTCTGAGGTCTAATCCTGAAGAGGCTACAACAGCTAGTTTATTCAGGCCCAAGTGGGAGACCTACAGGTGGATAAATAAGAACTCCTGTAAAGAGCAGATGGACAGCATTATTTCCCTTTCGTTATCATAGCATGATGGGTTGAAGGAAGTAAGTGCAGTGTACACTATTGTTATATTTAAAAAAAAAATAAAAAAAAATTTTACTCAATCTGCTGATATCCTGCTGATAAAATTCAATAATGCTTTAACGAAACAGCTGTTGTTAAATTATCATGGTCAAGAGGAAGAGAAAGTCTCTGCTGCACAAGCTGCAAACCTGCTCAAATCAGTGACAAATAACTGCTTGATAGACATGCTGCTGCAATCCGGGTCAGGTTTTCCGAAAAGAGGAATCAAGGACTAGAACCTGGGGATTTGGGCAGTTCACCTTCAACCATGTCAGCAGAAACTCCAAAAGATTTTATAAAGCACTTAACTTCTTGGCTTGGTTTGCTTATCCAGCATATATATTTCAAAGTTTTTACTATGAGATGAACTGTTCATTTTCAACAGTTTTCAACCAGTGGGGATGCTGAACCTGCTAATCTTACACTACCACTATTACTCAGTGGCTAAACTTCCACCGATACCGTGAACTCCAAGTCTGCAATTTAAAGTCACTTCAATTTTGAAGTCATTAATGCACTGCAAAACTCACTGATTCAATAACTGATGCTTTTAATGGTACACCCTAAATGTTATGACACAATAACTGATATTTTTTAACTGTACCCTCAACAAGTTCATTAATATACAGGTAAAGTGATCGATTGGTGATTTAGCCCATTTTATCACCTTTCAGACACTATTAAAATTCCTCCTAGCAGGACTTTGACTCTTACCAAATGCATTCTCATGACTCAGTATTTGAGTGTCAAGTAGCAGTAAGGTTATTCTTAATGAGAGAACTGTGGTTTTAATCGAAAAACTGCATGGCATTCTGCTCAGATTACAATTTCTTTTCTGCATAAGAAAAGCAACAGTCTGGCATTCTTATCTAACTCACTCTCAAATTCAGCCTCTTTTTACTCAAAAAAAAAAAAAAATGCCCAGGAGTTCGCAAGAACCTCTAAAATTTTCATGTGGACTTCTTCCAAAACCGGGTACTCTTTGTGACTCACACATATACTTCTCAGTTCTCATCCCTTCTCTCTCGCCCTGCCTTTTCAAAAATTTGGATAGAAAATTCATTCTTTTGAGAAGAACTCTAAAGAGATACACTAATAAATATACAATTATAAATACATTTTACTTCTGAAAAAAAAAGTGAAAAAAGAAAAAAGAGCTCCGATTATCCAGAAATGATGAATCATTTCAACCAGCAATTCTCTGATGGCGTTACCACATATCCCCATGTGTTTCCTATGCTTACTTAATGAAAGTCTCATCTCTGAAGTTTGTTTATTCAAGATTGACACAGATAACAGAAAATCAACTCTAACACAAAAAGCTTCTAATGTGGCTCGTGCTGAGCTCTCTGCCAGCACACCTGCAGATATACTGAAGGTGTTATTCAAAAGACTACATTATCACAAAGTTACATACACTGTGCAGGATACTACACAACTGTTGTGCTATAAATTATCTGTTCATCTGTTTTCCATATACTACAGTATTTGATTTCACAGAAAGCTAATTTTAACTCTTGACTGAGAACAGAAATACCTATTATATACCATGCTCTTCTACCAAATGAAAAGGTTGAAAGGTGGGTAAAACTTTGTTGAAAGGTTAGTTTATGCTTTTAAATCATGCATCTCAAGAACTTAAAATGCAAGCAAGCTTAAGATATATTCTATCTAGCTATATATCATCTTGAAGTCTTTTGCCAGAAACATTTGTAGATAACAAATTCTCCTATATCTCTCTCCAATGCCTTACACGCAAGAGGCTTTTTTTCTTACTCTGCAGCCCACCTTCTATATAACCAACCACATAAATATGTAAGGCTAAGGACCAAGGTCGTGCTTTTAATAGTTCTTCCTCCCACCTTTTTTCCTGTGATCTATTCGTGAGAACAACGTCTTCTCCCTGTCATTCTTCTGCAAGGCTAATAAACTAGATTCTTCTAGTTTCTTCTTGTGACAGTTTTCCTGACCATCCAAGTAGACCTCTTCTGCACCTGTTCCAGTCTCAAGTCATCTTCCTTGAACACAAATGGGACATAATCCTCCATAGGAGGATCACATTACACCACTGCCATGTGTAACGTTATTAAGAATTCCTAATCCCTATTGAAATACATCTTCTAATACAGCCTCAGGACAAAATCAGGTGTTTAAGATTTGTCATACTGGCAGCTTGTGACCACCTTTACAAGTGTCATATCCAGGTCTTCTTCCTTCACTAATTACAAGTGCTGAACTCATGACTTACATCAGACACTTCACTTATTCACACTTTAAATTTTCAGCTTCCTGTCTTCTGGACCATTCTTCACAGAGGAATGAATATTTCCAACGCTAAAAATACCCTGACTGTTATCATAACCCTGTGTTCTCACCATAAAGAAATAAGAGTGCTTAAGAAACAACATTGAGTGAAAAAAACCTGACACTAGAAAATACTTTGTTTCTAAAACTGTTTCCTGTCTCAGAAATTAATTTCAACTGAAGTAGATAACTTAAGAAGAAATTAGAAAAACAATACTAACCACCAAAAAAAATTTCAAGTTTTTGCTCACAAACAAAACTGTAAGCCACAGCAATTTCTATTATAGGTTCGTAACACTAAAATGTCACACAAGCTTAAGCGTATCTGGCATTACAACTCTCAATTGTAATTCCAAAGATAAAAGCGATGATGCATTAGTAAATTAAGCCAATAGCCAGACCACCTTTACCAATGGATTATTTGGAAACCTATGCTTATGGCCATTTACCAAGTTTTCCAAGGTCTGCTTTTGCCAAGTATCTAAAGAGAATCTTGCCCACACCCTTCCTTCCCACTAACGCACCAGTTGTATCTTAAGCACAAACATAAAAAGCAGTTCTGCACATTTTCCACTAGCAAAGCTCTTCTTAGAGGTTAAATAAACCTCTAAAAAAAGAGGTCATTTAGGCTTATTTTAACGTTTATTTTAGAGGTTAAAAAACCTGTAAAAGAACAGTTTAATTTAAATAAATCGCTTTTACACCATAGAAACTCTTGAACCAAGTATGGACACGTTAAACTCGCTTTAATAAAATATGTGGGCGCTACACTTTTGGGACAATCTTCTGATGTGAAGTGACATCAGTCATTTGTCAACATATCCCAGTCAATGTCAACAACTCAGGGGTACACGCTAACATTTCTATCTCGTGTTGTGTCTTTCACAATGCAACAGAAGCCATGCATACAACTTCAGCAACTTCCATCAGAGAAGACTCATTTGCTATCCCACTATTTGTTTTTCACTAAGGGACAAAAAAAAAAAACAAAACCAAACCACTGCAAGGAGGCAAGGGAAGTTACAAGTCTGAACATTGTAGCCAAGCTCCAAGAACATTATTTCTTAACAATATATAGAGACTGGATTTATATGCAAATATTTTTCAAAGAGGGGAACAAATACAAGCATGCACAGAGGAAGAAGAGAACTTTGTATTTCCTTAAGACATGATGAGTGGAGCCACTTTAGAGACTGTGGCATAGAAACTAGGCAATGTGGGCAAGCTAGAGATTCACTGAACATACTGACTGTCAAAGAGGACATCGGTAGGAGCAGAAAAAGGTTGACACAGACCTGACCAGCATCCCCTTCATCATGCAGCTCCAGGACTTGTGGGGTTTCTTCTAACCATTTTAATTATTATACTTCTTCTAAACATTACCGTAGTCTAAATGCACCCAAACTGCTTTAGTTTTCTTTAAAAGAAAGTAAATTTCAATTCAGATATTACATGACTGTTACAAAAACAGTTCTTCACTAACCAGAAGAAGAAAACAGAGGGGAGGAAATCTCAATCCTTGCATATGCTATGCTTATAAACAAACATGGGTAAAAAATTCTTCTCAAAAGCACCAGTGTCACTAACATACTGATTCTTTAGACTATAATATTCTAAATATTATTATTACACATGTAATATTATATCTAAGTGATCATATAAAAAAAATCTCCTTAAACACAGAAATAATTACTTGAAGTCTCTGGTTATAGATTTAATTTCTTTTGGCGTATGAACACAAAGCAACTGATAAAAAGCATATCACGGAGTTGCCTCAAGCTGCTTCTAGTTGTAGACAAGGGAATTTATTGCCAGCAGGAGCAGTCTACATTTTTTAAATTGTTTCTGCATTCTTTGTATACAGATTGTGGAATTATTTGCATGTGGTAGACTCATGTCATTTCCACCTGCTCTTTGGTCCTTACTGTTTTGCACCAACATATAACAACTTTCAGTATAGCTTACTGAAACTTGGCCATTGAGCAACAGTATCTTACAAAACCACAACTAAATAAGCAAAACCACTCTCCTGGTCATTAGAAGGTATAACAAATATAGCTTTTCTTTGACAGCCAATGAAGCAAACTGCTCAGTAGCTTTCATTGACTGTTCTTCAGCAGCTGTCACAGCCCAATTCTGACAGGCTAAAAGTCTCTTGTAAGCCTTTAAGTTCACTTAAAACAAATTAAGCAGTACTGCAAACTGTCCTTTGTATATTTTAAGCAAGTCATATACTGATTTTAAAAACTTGTAACTGATAAACGAACTCCAATGCCTAAAATTTCTATGCATAAGACTGCATTACAAAGGCAGCTGGTGAAAAGTCTGAGAGATCCCTTCAAAATTTATTTCCAGATGTTAATATAAATTTTTTAGGTGTTTCTATACACTTTCTGGTCTTTAGTACTTCCAAGAAAATCCACCTGAACAAGGAACTACATCCTTTGCTTTCACATGGGTTTCCAACATTGATTTTGCACCGTGACTAATCTTGCACTGAATTGTGAAAATGGTGTTCAAGTAACTTAAATATTGATTACAAATCATAAACATAACTTTCAGTGTCCAAATTTTAGTGAACTATAAAGTTCCCTGACTTCACTGTAATGCTCAGCGAACTGGAAAGTTCACTAAAAAATTAACCAAATCACTATCTGGGTAACATGAACGTGAAAAGGATCACACAGATTGACAGGTAACCTACACAGTACTCAAATCAAGAGTTCAATCAAAAACTTGTGAAATAAGGGGAAAAATACTCCTGATTTTTGACTGGGCTCTAAATTATTACTCTTTTTGCACGATATGGATAAGGTGGTGGTTATCCTCTTTGCAGGATATGGATGAGGTAGAAAACATTTTTATTAGCAATCTAGAACACTTTTCATAAGTCAGAAGAAGTGCTGTGACTTCACATTGCATTTCAGAATTAAAAAAGGTTTCTTCTCCAATTCAGTCCACAGCATCTGCTCATCCAAATTTCTATACAAATCCTCTTCAGTTTGCTTTGGCTGGATTCCTTGGCTGCACCCTCTTGACCGAGGTTATGTGATCCCTAGTACTATCCCCGCCATAGCAACTTCCCAAATATGCCAAACCAGAAACTTTTGTTCCCTAGGTTCTCCTACCAGCCACCTGAACTGTTATTAATACAGTGAATTAATTCTATTTTAAATTTTTCACAATGAGAACAATCAGCCATTGGAATAATCTCCCCAGGGAAGTGATGGATTCCCCAATATTGGGCACTTTTAAGATTCAGCTGCCAGGGTGCTGGGCCATCCTGACTGTGCTTTTGCCAAGAAAGGCTGAACCAGGTGAGGTCCTTTCCAACCTGGTATTCTGTGTTTCTATGAATTCCCATACAACTTTTGGCCTATTTTCTACTGAGAGAGAATTAGCCCTCTTACCAGTAATGAAAGTAGTATTTTAAAATTTTGCTTTATTGAATTTAAGATTTAGAAGAATTATTTATTTTTTAATTTCTTAACAGGAGTTTTAGACATGTGCATTAGCTAAAAGAAACGCAAATGACTAAAGCAGTTTGGAAAGGCCAGGGAATTGTCGATTAATGTATCTTCTCCAAGCCCAATGTGTAGGGCTCACAGGATTTACTTTTCATACTTACTTTGTAATTTGTCCTGGAACTCTGATATCCCCCTGTCATGCAGGGACACACATGCCAGGGCAAGAGGTCAAAGAATTTTCATTCCGCTCTTGGTCTAAGCCAAGTCTGCATTTTGATATATACGTGACTACAGATTACATCGCTCTGTTTTCTGTTTCATACCAGCGCTGTACTGACCGATTCTTCTCCAAGACAATATTCTAACTCACCAGTGAATATGCAAACATTTTCAAAAGAGCAACATGGTCCATTAATATTTTCCTAGAACATCACAATAATCTAAGTCTGAAGACCAGAGAAGTTGCCTAAAATTTAAAAAAAAAAAAGTTAATTCAGACTCTTTTCTTCTACCTTTTATCAGTAAAAATAAAATTTCAAAAACATGCTATTTTATGGCTATGAGAACACTAAATCGTATGCAGATGAAAGTGACTGCCTATACGAACACAATGTACAAAGTTTGGAAGGAGTTTAAATGCCTTCACTTTAGCTCACAATCAGTAGGTGATCTGCAAGATTAAAAACAAGACTGTTGTGATACAAGAGTTTTCAACTATAGAACTTCTGAACTTCAAAGTGGTGAGTTTATGAGGGAAAAATGTTAACTGTGCTATTATTAGTAATATTGTAAATACATTTGTTCACAGACCATTGCTTTTGCCAAGAAAGGTTGGACCAGATGATCCTTGAAGTCTCTTCCAACCCGGTATTCTATGATTCTATGAATTGAACTGTCTCAGCTGTTGCTTTGAATGCTTAAGCACATAATCTATGCCAAACACCTACGGCAAATCAACAACTCAAGAGAAGCAAAGAAGATAGAAGTTCTTGATACTGCTTAAATTCAGTACAGGCAAAGTAATAACAAAACAAGACATCTGGAACTTAATAATATGCAACAGAAGTTTAGCTTTACTTTTATACCAGTTTCCACAGTACTGCAATATCATTTAGTAAAGTTTACTGTGTATATCCAAAATATACTGCTTTTTATTTTACACTGAATGAGTAACTTCATAACTAAAAACTGTAATGTACTACTTATTGCCTATAGAAAACAAACTTTAGTGTCCCTATCCTTGCTGGCAGAAGGTGTGAAGCTGTTTAGACATAGTCCCTATTACAGCTGAACCCAGCAGAATGAATTCAAACTATATTGGCATCAAATGTGCCCAACCATCTAAACTACTTCAACTGGGCATCCCAAAAAGAATGTTTGGGTTACTGTATTGCCTATGTAAAACTGAAATTTTACTTACACAGTACCAAAATTAAAAATAATATCACAGAAATCTGATCAAATTGTTCTGCAGAGGTTTAAGAATCTAAATTAAGGAATAAAACAAACTTTAAAAAGTTATGAGAAGAAACTCCACAATATATTGCCTCTTCGTATCATTCCAGCTCAGTCTAATCTTACATTTGCACCTACATTGTTTCCAGCAATGTTTTTACCAACTATATTAAAAAGAGTTTTGATTTATCCACCATGAATATAGTTCCAAAACAGTGAAAGTTAAGACTGCCTCAACATTCCCCTTATCCGAAATCGTTCAAATTGGTAAGAGGATTTTGTGTGTGCATGCATGAAAGTCAATAAAAGAGCAGATCACTAGGCCTTCGGCTTTATTCATCTGGAACTACAAGATGGAAAAAAAGACGTTAGTTTAATGAGAAGAAGGTATCAAAGTTATCAGGGTCAGATTAGAAAGCTTTTAGAAGCTTTTATCTTTCTAAATGAGCTCAGCTTTTAATGTTTATTTTGCAAGCTGTAAAGTAATTCTACCCCAATCAAAGGGAGAACTTAAGAACAGCTGTTCAACCATACATACATACACATATATATACACACACACACATATATATATATATATTTTCTTGGTAAGTCAATACTGCTGTTTGCATTCTTTAAGTCAAATAGAGGCCTGATAGATCGTGACCTAGTTAAGCATTACAACTCCACAGTTGTAAATACTACACTTCTCGCGGCTGTAAAGACAAAGGCCATTTAAAGTGTTGTCAAACAACTTTGTGACACTGAGCAACCAGTGCTACACAGGAAAATAAATTAAGCATAAAAATTGATGCATATAGTGGGTGAGAATCTAATTTAACATATCAAATAATGGGTTTTAAGGCATGGGAATATAAAACCCTCACCCAACAACGCAGGATATAATAGTGGAATATAAAGTTCCCAGAAGAATGGAAAGTATTATTAGAATGTTTGCACTGTTTGCAGTATGCTTAATGCTTTTATGCACTGTAAAAAGAGGCATTCAGTAAGCAAAGTTAGATTACATTTTTTCCTCCCTTTTTCTGAACTGTATGTCACTTCAGAGGATAGAGATTTTGAGTTATAATTGGTTTATGAAAGAGCAGCACACTGCTCAGTATCGATTGTAAAAGTAACTGAAAAATACTCAGAAGAGCAAGCAAGGAAGGAAGCATAAACAAACTAAATAGCAAACAGCAATTCCACCACGTTTATCCATGAAACGTTCTATTTTGAAGAGTGCATGTGGTTCTAGTGGCTCCTTTATCAAAAGAATATGGCCAGAACTAAAAATGCTAAAGAAGAGTGAAAAATAATAATAAACGCTTTGGAACAATTTCCATAAAAAGCAAGACTGAGTTGTTAAGGATTATTCAGGTTGAAGATAAGCTGCTGGAAGAGATATGAGAGTCAAAGTCTGGACTGGAACCGATATAGTAAGGAGCAAATGATAATTCAACTGTCCCCATAATACATGGAAAACAAACAAACAAAAAAAATGACCATGGAACTCCTTACAAGAGTATTTTTGCCATTTCACTGTGCCATCTGCACAGCAATCATGGTACACAGCACTTTTTAATTCAACATCAAAATTACTTTAAGGTTAAAGTAGACATTTAATATGCCTCGATATACTTCATGACTTTTAACACAGTAAGTTTTGTATGAATGACAGCTTGATATTTTAAGATGACAGATAAATGAAAAGAAATAGAACTTCTAATGGAAAATGGTGGCAGCCACTCTATCAACATAATGATAGCTTTTAGCTTGAATGGAATATATATGCAGTCCCCTAAAAATAGGCTGGAAAAAGAGCTTCTTCATATTCCAGCAATATGCTCATTTAATAAGATAATAAACAGTATTGCTTTAGGGCTACATCAGTATAAAAAAACTACATCTACTTATAGAAGAATTGTTAACTTTATATGAGTAACTAACGTGTTACACAAAGAAAAAAATAATCTCTTCTCTGAAAAGTTCTTAAATCTAGAGGCAGACAACTACACATAGCAGATGTGTAACATGCAGAAGTTCAGGGGCTCAGTTCTCTAGCAGACCTTTCTAAATTCTACATGATCAATGGTTTTCAATAATAAGTCATCATCATCATCTACTGATCCATTCAGAGTCTCATTAAGTTACAAAATATTGGATTTACAAGCAGACAACTAGAAACACACCAGAAGGAGAAAATGCAACCCACCTGCCTTTCCTTACAAAGCTGGCAGATCCCAGTTAGAAATATTTTTTTCGCCAGATAACGAAGGGCAGGCAACAAAAAGTGCTAAATAAGACACCTTTCTGACAGGACTTCTGTTCAAAACATCTGACAATATATGAAGTCATATGCTAAAACTCCCAGCTTTGTGGGATTTCAGCATAGGACTGCAGTTCAGACATCGCTTGAACCTCTGGCTGAGCAGCTGAGGTGCTTTCTTCAAAATTCTCCTTAAATTATATATGCTAAATAAAAACCACTTTTAATTCAATTAATCCAGAAATTGCACCTATGAAGAGGATGAATCTGCATATAACACCTTGGGGGGGCACTGTTTTTCAAGCACAAACGCTGACAGTGAATTTAACAGACGAAATCTGAGCTCCTATGAAGGAAAGGTGCATTGATTTCATTATGTCTGAGATTTGACTCTTGATGACTATATTTCACTGCAACCACTTTAGTAGATATATTCACCATTCTGCAAACATGAGAGCTCTCAAGTGTAACTACTGCCTTTTGCTTCCTCCTTTGGCTTGAACTTTATGATAATTTAGTCACACGATGCTCTTCTGTCTGAGGGAATCATGACCTAGATAGAAGAAATTGCTTTGACAGAAGACTACTTGCTTGGTAATTTTGGGCATAGTCAATCAATCCCCTGCAGTAATTTTTTCAGCAACAAGTGACAAAAACATAAACTTCACAATAGCCCTACGAAGGTTGATGATTTTTTTTTTTAAAGCTTTTCAAGAGAAAGGCGTTGGTAAAAATTTAAAGCATTAAAGTCAGGAACTGTTTTCAGCAAGGTCACCTACTGACAAGCTCTGAAATCATTTAAATGCAATTGTTGCCAAATCTATTTTTAGGTAAAATGTTACTGTGTATCTATATTTATTTTTATATATAATGACTTCATTGCAGATTGACAGAAGAAAACGCTTTAACAGAGTAAAACTAAGTCTACCTGGCATGCAACTTGAACAATCTGGAAAAAATAATTCCAAACCAGATGTCAATTGTCTTTTTATTCACAAAACACATGGTGTTGCCTAAGAGATGTAAAAAGAAAGTATATCACATATAAAGACCACATGAATAAAGTGTTTTATAGAAGTAAGTAAACCATGAGTTTAGGTGAAATACAGCATTTTCAAACCCACTTACAAATGTGGCATGATATTAAACAAAGACAGGATTTCGTATCTATTACACCCATGTGTTGCACAAAATCAGTAATTAATTTAGATTGGAAAGGACCTCTGGAGTCACCTGGTCCAACCTCCAACTTAAAGCAAGACCAACTGTATCATATTGTACAGGGGAATTACAAAGGGGCTTTTCAAACAAAGGAAGAGTCAGCCTGAAAGGAAGGACAAACATCACGCTTCATTTATAATGGAGGAGAGGAACCTCATAACAGCAACAGAGCAATCACCAAAGCCTGACCACAGACAACTGAGAAACCACCCCACCGGCACCACAGCCTCCTCCATGCCTTGAGGAACAGCCTCCCCACTGGGTGACAGGGGCAGCCACGCTCCCACCAGCCCAGCGCCAGTTCGGGGTGCAGCAGGTGCAGAGGCAGGGGGATAGTCCACAGCTCAGGTGGGCTATATGACTCAGTGGGGGGGACTCTGCCTCTGGCGTGCAGGTTGGAAGATTGTAGGGAGTGGCCCTGGTATAAAGGTGGAACACCCACATCTCCAGGAAGAGGTGTGTGCGATTAGGTGAACTCACAGCCCTGAAAGAGCAAGCGCTGCTTGGAGCACACACTGCCCACGGAGCTTGTGTGTCAGTGACTGTGTGTGGGGGAAGAAGGGAATTAGAACTTTTCATGACTAGTTATGAAAAGTCTTTAGATATTTGTAGGCTTTTACTAACGCTTTTAATTCTCTGACTCTGTTTTTTCTGCTGTATTGCTGGTATTGATCCTAAGTATACGGTTCCCCAATTGCTGCTTAATTACATCACGTTAATAAATGGATTTCTTTTTGTGGTATAAAACTACATGATCTGAGCAGTTTTTCCCTGCAACAGTCAAAAATATATCAATCTTTACATTAATTTCTAATGTTCCTTAGCAGTTGTGCATACATAATAAAGAACAAACATGATTTGCAGGGGGGGATAAAAAGCATTTTCTTGGAGAAGATTCAGTATTCAGCTGCATCCAGTTAACTCAAAACATACACCTTTTAGATAAGTAGAACCCTAAAGAGGCTCCAGTACCTGTATGAACTTTCTAAATTCCTTCACCTCTGATCAAAGTGGGACCCTCCATCATTTAAGTCGTTTAAAATTTATGCTAGCCTGCTTCCAGCGTTCTGACATTATATCCAGCATAATTAGAAATCCCACACATACGCATGTTAATTAAAAACAGATCTAAGAGAAAGGAAAAAAATACATTGAAAATTACTAGACAACAGCCATGTATTTTTTGCTTCACACTGCAGAATAGCAGCTCATAGATACAAATGAAGAAACAGGCAAGGTTAAAAACAGTTGCATTTTAACAAGTTAGTTCCAAGCTAGATTTACAATTGCAAGTTTTCAGGTTTGCTTGGCACTGCCGAGTAAGATAAAAAAATTTTTACCTCTAGGGAAACTAAACATAAGGTCAGTCTCAGAGATACAGGTCTTGCCTCAGCAAGCCTACCTCAGCAAAACAGAAATACCTTGCCCTCACTATTTTGCCAGCGCTGCCCACGCACAGTTACCATGGTTTAAAAAAATGCAAACCCATGCCACTCCCGCTACTATTTTTCTCTTTAATTGTGAAAACAAAGCCTCAGTCTGGCCAGATGGCTTCAGGTCTCCTGACTCAAAACGTCTCTCCCCTGAAGAACTACTTCATTATACACATAATATCAGATGAGAATTAAGCATGACAAAATTTCAATTATGTAGAAGAATGATATATGATCCCTAACATCACCTTTACCCATTTAGCACCTTCATAAATGGAAAGTTGGCAATGCGAGCAAGGCAGACTGTTGCACAATCCACACCTCCCAGATCACACAAGGCTTTGTTTCTCACAGTCACCTACCTCAGAAGTGTCTGGCAGGAACAGAGACAGTTCAGAATTATACCAAAGTTATATGCAAAAAAAAAAAATCATGGCTCACACACAGGAAGTAAAAGTCATCTGAAGAAAGAGATAGCAGGTGACCACGTTATTACAGAAGTTGTCAATATTCTCTGCACTTCATACTACGTGATCCATCTTAAAAACAAAACTAAAGCAGCAGAAGAATAAATAAGCCCAGGTTTACTCTTGGCTTTGTATCTTCTGGTTCCAGTACAGTGCTCAACCCCGCCTCATATTCCTATCATGGCAGCGTCTTTAATACAGAAAATTTTTTCTAAACTCAGAGTCAAAAGCCATACTCCCATTAACAAGAAGCTCTCTAAGCATTTCCCCCGTGCCAAAATTTTAAATGCATGAGACTTGAATAACAGCCCAGCTCCCTTCTGAAATCCTTCTTAGTGCTTCTAATGTTACAATCCTACAAGCTCAGCTGTTTCAAAATCCTTTCAGAAAAGGCTATACCTGAATGTCTAACATGAAGACTGAAGGGCAGGGGAATGAAATCATTCAAGGCAGAAGTTTAACATTAGATTGGTTAAACTACAGAAACAAAAGAAAGTGAGCAGACACTGTAAACTATTAAGAGTTTACAAATTTGCATTTTGAAGTAATTACTGGAGTAAGTTGAGAGAAAACACAGACAGTAGTTTACATTGCACAAAAAGTGTAGCATTTAATTTGACAACATATAGCCACTTTGCAAATCTGCAAGCACATAAAATCTAGGTGTATAATCCATTAAAATATATATGCAGTATTATATGTTTTACAGTTGGGGTATGACTTGCACACCTAAAAATCTTCAACTCTTCCCAACTAGTGCAAGTGGCTCCCTGCAAACTTTGTCTGAACTTAAACCAAACCGCCCCAGTGACAGCGCTAGTTAAAAAATCCCAAACAAACCCCATTTCTTCATGCTCAAATATAGCTAGCTGTACAACAAACATAATTAAGGCTTTGGAATTCTAGGATTTGTGCGAGGTAAAAGAAGTAGTTGATGAAAGTCATAATTTAGTTCTTTTGTATTTTGACCTCACTGCAAGTATAAGATTCTCATTTCCTGAGGAGAAATGTAATTAAGTCATGGAATTCTTGTACCACAGCAGAATGACTTGAGTTAACAGGACCATAAACAAAACTGAATAAATGATTTAAAAAAAAAAGTTATAGTACTGCAAAGATTCACAAGCATTTTTGAAACTATGTTAAAAATAGCCGCATGCCAAATATTAAAGAGGAATCTAATTCAGTAGTGATTTCCATTTTCAGCCCTGGATGTTAGAGACAAATTGCTCTTGCCAGTTGCAGAAGATACAGTATCCTGGAGTTTCCATAGGGAAAAAATAAACAGTGAAAAGCAGAAACAAACCCCCTAAGATTTACTGTACAAGGAGCTCTTCACAATCATTACGCATTGCAAAACAGTCCTACAGACTGAGACATCTATTACTGTCATCAAACTTCTTTGAAATTAATTCGTTAAAAATCTGAGATGATCTGTAGCTATTCTGAAGACTATTTTTTGCAATTCCTTAGAAATTCGCTGTTTAATCTCCCCATTAGAGAGAAAGGTCACAGAGAACCTGTGGTATGCCATAGAAATGTATCATTTACACAGCACAAAATGATCAAGCCAGTAGTTTCTAGGGTGCCCTATGGGCTGTGGCTGTTGGGGTTTTTTTTTATATTTCTAATGAAAAAGACAATGGCTTTGTTGAAAAACTAATGGCTTTGTTTTGATCAAATTAAAATACACTTTTAAGATTCTGTGGCATACAAAAGTAAAATGAGCTATATTCTAGCAAAATAAAATTTAGATTTTTGTGACAGTGAATTTTGACTCTGACATTCCAACTGAGTCAACAGTCTTCTATTTCGCTAAGTAAAAAGGATAATATGATAACAATATGTCTATTCTAAAAACATGGGGAATATTACACAAAGGATCACTGTGGCAGGAAAACTGGAGTCCCTCATTCATCAGAATTTTAAGTATTTTCAGAATACAAGTGAACAAGCTACAATACACCCACAAAATTTATTTTTAAGAGGTCAGTAGGTTGCTTGTTCTATTACTGATTGTCTTTGCTAACTATTCAATAAAGAAAATATGTTGAAGACATTAAATGTATAATGTAGAGAATAAAATGCAATGTATGCAACATACCCACAGGAAATGCCAATGGGAAACAAATTGCCTAATTCTTGGTATTTTGCAACTGTCTCTGCAAACATAATATTAAGTCATTAAGACAGATAAGTAAAACCACCAATCACACTCCCTCAGTTGCACTAACAGGCTTGCCTCTCTATACTACTTCATACTCACTGCATCCATAATTCATTTGCATTAAGATATTCAGTAACCTCATAGCACAAGCAACATGCTTACCTCAGAGGATACACAAATTTTACATCCCATGTTCATTTTCTATGGACTCCTAAATTTGCTTCCATCTGATGAAACACAACACTTTACACTTTAGACACGTGCTTCTTTTTCTCCTGTTTTACAATTACGGAAAACTTTGGAAGATCTGACAGAGTCTTAAGGCAATGCTGGTATTGCAATGCTGCGGACTTAAAAAAAAAATCCAAGTAAAAACCGAAAGCACATTAAAAAATAACCTATTATTTTCAAACATGTTTGCTCATGAACACACAAGCATAATTTGAGTTTCCCCATTTACCTGTAGTATACAATGGCAGCATTCCTTTCTCCATCTCAAAATACGGCATTAATGGGAGAAAACTTAAGTTTTGGAAAAATTGCAGCCTTTAAGTCAGAAGTGGCATAGCATAATGAATAAAAACAGTGTCTTTCTTCAAAGCAAGAGCACACATTGTGCTTCTGATGTGCCTATGTTATTTCATTTTTGTTGGCTGCAGTTCCAACAAACAACCGAAAATGAAGATTACCTAATATCTGGAAAAGAATGACCAAATATAGCACCTGAGTCGTACTGTTCTGAAACCACCAGAGAACACACAGAACATGTAAAAGCATTACAAAAAAGCAGTTTCATTGCAAACTACTATAATTAATTTACTTTGGGCAAATGCATTTAGTTGGATTCTCAACTCATTTTCAAGCTAATGGGAGGGAATATTTCCTATATTTTCTTGTTTACCCTAAATCCACAAATGCCCCACAGTGGCAGCTCAGAAAGACTGGGATGCCACAGGGAGAAGTTAAGAACAAACACACGTGCAGCACAATATGCACAATGGAACTAATGGTGGTCTTTGAACTGGATCCAGAAAAGACCCTTCCAGAGCTCTTGCAAAAGATTATGGTATTGAGAAACAATTTGTGGAACAGACTGGGAACTAAAACCCTTCCCTCTAAAAAGAGTCCAGCGTCAAAAGAAATAATACAGAATTAAAACATCTAGTCACCACACATTTTCTCATAGACTGCAGATTTAGTGATCTCTGGTCTGTTTTCTCCTTCAAAAACTATCTACTCAAAGCATCCATCCAAAACTATATTTAGGTTTGTTTGATAAGAAATGTTACTGCTAGACATGTAACAGCCCTATAGTAAATAATGGTTTAAACCAAATAATCAAGTAGAAGTTTGTGTAGCATGGTTAACATTTATTAATAGGCAACTACTAAAAAAGCATAGTTCTGTCATTATTAACAATAAATTTGATTATTAATAAAATAGTTTTTAATACTTTAATAACAGCCTCTTCATTCAAAGCATACCATATTCAAGATAGTTTAGGTAGATGCAATTATCACAAACCAAGGGTTGGATTTATGTTCCCATGCGATTTCCTCTTCTACCAATCTGCCATTCTTTTTAGCAAAAATAGTTTAGATAAAAACTGCACAGTCACCATTTCAACCCTCCTAAAAGTTTGTCCTTTGACATTATTAAAAAGTCAGGAACTACTATAGACTTGAATACTACATGACCTTTACTGTTCTTTGCTGAACAGAAGATCCATCAAACCATAAAACATATATGCACTTGTCAAAAAAGCACACATACATATAGTGAAAACTAAAAGATGACCTCCTAATCCTTTTCTAGTTTTCCTAAAAAACAATTTCTATTTTAAACTTATCAAAAAGAGGAAAAATAAATATGTTCCTTTAACTGACATGGATTCTCCTCACCTGGCTGAACTGAAAACTTAATATTGTCTTTGAATAAACCAGCAGCACATTATTGTCACGGAATGAAGTGCCTTACACCTCGCAAATGCTACAAAAAGGGTGGCCAGTACTAGCCAGAAATAAGATCAAACTCTGGGCTTACATACGTGCTACAAGATGAGAAATTCCAGAGGGAAAAGCCTAAGGCGAGGCTGAAACTCACGAACTACATGCTAATGAAGTGGAGTTCATGAAGTACCGTGTGACTGTACGAATTACAGGAAGGCTAAATTGCAGTCTGGATAAAAGCATTCTCTGCTGAGCACATCCTTTAGGAACAGAAAAGGAACAACTGGAATTGTCCATTGCTGTGAGTGCCAACAACTAAGACAGCTGTGTGAGAACCTGGTCAGAAGTCATGTTCATTTTTGTTAATATTTTTGTTTAAATATGGCAACAAATGTCAGCTTGACTTAAATTTTCATTTTTCCTCGTTGTCTTTTTTTGGGGGCCCTCTTTTTTTCAGCCAGCTGGCCGGATAGCAGTCACTTCCAGAGTAACTGAACCACCACAGTTTGTCTTCCATCATCTGTTTCCTAACACAGGGATTACATTTTGTGGCCTATAAACACCGCTGCATCTACTACTTTATTGCTGAGCTTATGGCTTGTAAGTCATCCTTTTAAGACCTAATAATTTTGTATCTTTTTCTACTAGTGAATTTTCACACTCTCTATAAAGCAAGTTAAGAGAAACTGATTGAACTTAAACCTAACAACTTCAAATGGTCCAGTTGTCACACAACAGAAATATTTTAAAAACTACAGAAGTGAGGGTTTTGGTTGTGGTTTTTTTAACCTACAGGCACACAGAGAGTCTTTCAAAGTCATTATTAGCACTAGGTAATACATCATTTTCTTCATCATGCTGGAATGAGGACAGCATGCAATACAAGCCTAGGTAAATGACCATGCTTATTACTGGTAAAATCATAGAATCATAGAATGTGTTGGGTTGGAAGGGACCTTTAAAGGTCATCTAGTCCAACCCCCCTGCAGTAAGCAGGGACATCTTCAACTAGATCAGGTTGCTCAGAGCCTCATCAAGCCTGGCCTTGAATGTCTCCAGGGATGGGGCCTCCACCACCTCTCTGGGCAACCGGTTCCAGTGTCTCACCACCCTCATTGTAAAGAACTTCTCCCTAATGTCTCATCTAAAGCTACCCTGCTCCAGTTTAAAACCATTGGCCCTCGTCCTATGGCTACATGCCCTTGCAAATGGCCCCTCCCCATCCTTCCTGTAGGCCCCCTTCAGGTACTGGAAGGGCGCTATAAGGTCTCCCCGGAGCCTTCTCTTCTCCAGGCTGAACAACCCTAACTCTCTCAGCCTGTCCTCATAGGAGAGGTGCTCCAGCCCTTTGATCAATTTCATGGCCCTCCTCTGGGCCCGCTCCAACAGATCCATGTCCTTCTTAAAATGGACCCAAACAATGAAGTTACGTCTCATACAGAACTGTAGGAATAATTTCAACCTACTTGATACCAACACCAAGATTTTTATTGCTTTTTTTTTCCTTTTTTATTTTCACAAACCCCTTAAAATTGCTTCAAGACTACAGAAGGATCCTCCCGTAGATACGGATGGTTGTGTTCTATTTCATCAAGAGTGGTTCCAAACAAGTTATTTGAAAATCTTCACTTTGAGCTGTAAGCAGCAAATTATTGTAAAATATGCCATCGCTCTTAGGAGTTGCCTTAAATCAGTAAGGTGCATGGAAGAGGCTATCTGTCTTAGCAGTCAGATACTTCTACAACATTTACAAATCATGTTTACTCTCTCTGTCAAATCCATAACAAACAATGTTTTATGTCTTAACTAGAGCTGGTAAAATTCATATGTTTTGCAATAGTACTTGGCAAAGTTGTATCACTTTGTTTATTAAGGAGCATCTAAGACGAGAGCAAGCAACCTGGTGCCACGCATACTATCCAGTCACTGTATACAACAAAAGTGTTACTTAATGAATCTGGAGATGACAAATGAGTCAGTCTTTCTTCGTTACTGCATGATAATCCAACACTCAGTCAACAAAGAGAAAGCAAACAGTAAAATGGAGCAGGAGAGCATTATGCTTTAAGCTAGCGAAGGAGCAGATGACTAAGTATTCTAAGAATTCAGAACCAGCTTTCTAAGAATACTGGTTTGCATAAAGCTGCTATAAAACAAACTCTCTGGGTGTCTGAGATAAAAATCACATTATAGAAGCTCTCTATTTGTAACCATTGTGTTTATTAACAAAACTAACCATGACTGTAAATTTACCAGGTAAGTTTTGTTAAAAATACCAGAACATAATAAGCAGCAATGGCTTCTGAAATTCGTACACTACTTCTAATCACATCCTGTGGCGTGGAGGCAAGCAATTCTCACACAAAGAGTTTCTCCTATTTTTAGAAATGTTTACAATCAAATAAACGTAAGAATATAAAAGGATCACTGCTTCAGAGAAAACTGATTTTCAAAGTTGCCCCTGAAGAATCCAACTACAAAACCATGAAAACCATAAAAAAAAACCCTCATACCCAATAACACCTTGTGGATTTTCTTTCCCCTGACATACGTGGTGCTTCATAAATCAGCTGTACAACAGGTTAGTCCCTTTGGATGGCTGAGTTCATACGATGGCCTCCTTATAGTAAAAGGAAACTGAACTGGGATTGCAAGGAAGACACACATACGCAACAGAAGACTTATTTCCTGCATCTTTCATCAGAAAACAAGCTTAATATTAACAGCACTTCTGGAAACAGCCAGGAAATAAGGGCTATGAATCGGAGTAATCCTAAGACACACTTCTTACCAACTAATGTTTACACATTTACCAGAGTTTGTGTTATAGCAGTTTTGCAATAGTTTCTCATATGCTTTTGACTAAAAAATCACTCAACTTCTCTCCCCCTCATTACCACTTTTTGCTTCTATTAAGTAATTTAATGGCCATCACAGAGGACTACTAAAAAAACCCCAACAAACAGAATACTTAGCTGTTGTGTTTAAAGATACAGTGTACACATAAATCAGTAACACTGTTATGGAGAGAAAGTTATTAGGACTCTGCAGGCATTAAACTCCAAAAGTGAAAGTACCCCAACTTGCAGAGGTGATAATCACCCAAAGGGCGTATCAAATTCCAACAGAGTTCAGGGTGTTAACCATTTTTTGAATACCAGGCCTCCAACATGGAAAATTTTGTTCTGCACTGTTGGGTACAATCCTGATACAGAAAACTTGCCTTGAGAGCAGCATCAAACACTACAAAGGATCCCTCACCGGCAACTAAAAACTGAAGCAGCAAAAAGCTGATTTCTTACGGGTAGCCAAATACGGCTTACTGAGGGACTCACGGATTCCCTCCTCTCCTGGCCTGGTTAATAAGACCTGCTGCTCCCTAACACCTTTCCAAGTCCCAAAGAAGCAAGGTGGAGCAATAATTCCAAAGGGACAGAGACACACGTTGTAGATAACACAGCTCATCACAAACACATAGATGAACAGGAGACTGTTCAATGTACTGCATTGAACACCCACACAAACACAGACAGCACACATAGGTCCATCCTGTTCCTAAGGATCGATGCTCAGAGATAAAAGAGCCTTTGCTTGTGCCTCTATAATAGCTACCTCCCAGAACCCTCTACCGTGTATTTCTCGGACTCTCATCCTGCTTGCTGGGTAGTCCAGCTTGAAGTCTGCTAGCAGATATCACACACATCACGCATCACAATGCACAGAAAGGCATTCACAGAAGGGGAAAAAAAAAAAAAAAAAAAAAAGGAGTTCAATAGGATAGGATAAGCTATGGTGATCAGGCAACAGAACTTCGCCAGGAAAAATGTACTAACCAGCTGCCTGCGTAAATGTAACTGCTTTTTTTTATCCCTTCCTTCTCCTTTTTCCCATACTCATTCCTCTCCACTTCACTTCGATCCTTCAGTCCCTAATTCCACCCCTTCAGCACTCTTCAATACATCCTACATGCCTTTATTCAATAGCTCCCCCTCCCCAGTGTGCCTGGCATTCCAGAGAGTTTCTTCCAGTGAATCACTTCAGCAGGTTTTGCAACAGGGATAATGGCTTCATCGGTCACCTTCGCTGGTTTTAGGAGCAGCTGATTCAGACAGGTCAAGTTGGATCAGTTCTTCATCTTGTCACTGTTCCTCTGGTCATTATCTGCTTATCTGAATAGCCATTAGCCAGATATCCTTACACAGAGGATCTCAAAAAAGAAACGAGCTTTTGAGACAGCTTAGTTCTTATTTCACTGACATTTTAGCATTTTTAGTGTATTATTTAGTTCTATTTTTTTAAGATAAATGATATAAATTATTTATATCATTTAAGCATGATTAAAAAATACATTTTCGGTATACTGTAGTCATCTAAAAAAATCAAAAATAAGAGGCAAGAAGAAAAACTTAATGACAGCTTAGCATAGCTGCAAATCGTACTAAACTATTAAAACAGCTGGTGGTGAAGGGCAATGCTACTCATTCCTATTATACAACCCATCTTTCCCCTTCTCCTAGTTCCAGCCTTTCTTCCATCTTTCCCTATTCATTCCAGCACTTGTTCTTGTATCTTGCTGATAGATTTTCATGAGTCCTGAAATATCAGTGCATCTCCCTTTATCACACTTGCTTTTACCATACTTCTACCAGGTAAAAATTACTGTTCTGTCTGTTTTATATGACAGGGACTGGAGACACAGCAACTATGTGACTCACTTGAAATTAGCTTTTCAAAGATGCCACGCATTATTTGCTTCAAGTGCTGGGGGAGTTGTATTATCCATATTTAATAAGTAACACAAGTCAGCAACGCCAGGGCAAATAACAGGGCAAAGCCAGATTTGTCTTTCTTACCCCAGATGTATGTTAGAATCATAGAATAGTTTGGGTTGGAAGGGACCTTTAAAGGTCATCTAATCCCAAGCCCCCTGCAATGAGCAGGGACATCTGCAACTAGATCAGTTTACTCAGTGCCCCGTACAACTTGACCTCGAATGTTACCAGGGATGGCACATCTACCACCTCACTGGGCAACTTATGCCAGTGTTTCACCACCCTCATGGTAAAAAATTTCTTCCTTCTATCTAGTCTAAATCTTCCTTCTTTTAGTTTAAAGTCATTACCCTTTGTCCTACCACAACAGGCCCTGCTAAAAAGTTTGTCCCCATCTTTCCTGTGGGCCCTCTAAGTACTGAAAGGTTCTCTTCTCCAGGCTGAACAAGCCCAACTCTCTCAGACTGTCCTCATAGCACAGGTGCTCCAGCCCTCCGACCATTTTTGTGGTCCTCCTCTGGACCCACTCCAACAGGTCCATGTCTTTCCTGTGCTGAGGGATCCAGAACTGGACGCAATACTCCAGGTGGGATCTAACCAGAGCAGAGCAGAGGGGCAGAATCACCTCCCTCTACCTCATGGCTGTACTTCTTGTCATGCAACCCAAGGTACAGTTTGCTTTCTGGGCTGCAAGCACACATTGCTCAGTCATATCTGTCAGAGTGATTTAAATCCTCCAGCAGGATGACAGCCTGTGAGTGTGATGCCTCCTGTAGCTGAAGTAAGAAGGTTTCGTCAATAGGCTCCCCTTAATCGGGTGGCCTGCAGCAGACACCAACCACAAGGTTCCCTTTGTTGCCTCGGTCTCTAATTTTTACCCATTGGCTTTCAACCTGCTCATGGCTATTCTTCAGGGGCAGCTCTTCACACTCTATCCATTTCTTCATGTAGAGGGCAACTACTCCACCTCCCCTTCCTTGCCTGCCCCTTCTGAACAGCCTGTAGCCATCGATCACCACACTCCAGTCATGGGATTCATCCCACCAAGTTCCAGTGATGGCAACTACATTCTGAGATGACATCTTATTTTCCTAAGGGAAAATTTTTAGGCAGAGAGGCTGTAAAAGGATTCAGAGGAAAAAAAACAGCACAGTAATACTGCTGAAAGTGTCAGGGGTGAAAGAGAGAGACAGAGAATCTCCCTGTCTTTACCATATAGAAACACTGTTATAAACACCAGGATAGGAAGCCAGCTTTTGCCTGAAGAATCAAAGACACTTTCAGTTTATTTTTGGTTTTGCTGCAGGCTGAAGAGTTACATTGCCCAGCATTTGCTAAATGTAAATGTTAAGATTCAGAAAATATGCCTACATCAGCAAAGTTCAGATTTCTAGTTTGTACTGGTGTAGGTCCATGAACAATAGCAAGTGCAGACCATAAACTAGTGCCAATATAGATACTTTTGCTACATCTAATGATATACAAAGTTAGGGAATAAACAACATCCTTGCTTAGCTTTCACTGTTAGTAGTTCCAACGGAGAATTTTCGCTCCATTTTTAAATAAGGCTAAAAAATTTTAAGGTAATTATATTTTAGTCACTATTTTTTTCAGAATTAAAAACTGATTTGCATTGCTTTATGTATAAGCAAAGGCTTATAAGACACTCATTTAACTAGTCAAAATGCTTTTTTCTCTGCTTTTCTGTTGTGCTCTTAAATAGCAACTTTATTCAATAATAAAAAAGGCTCAGTTCTACTGAGAATTTAGGTATCCCACAGAATAATGCGCGTCCAAAAAATGGGCTTATTTTAGCCTTGGCTATCAACATCAACCAGAAACTGTTTCTATACTGTGGTTAGTCTATTCATTATGGCTAGCCACAGGATACTAGTTTGCTATGTTATTTGAAGGTTTTGTTGTCTTTTTTAATGTACGTCCTTATTTGCTGTTCCCTGTTCCCCAGTGGTCCCATCTTCATTCACATTCATTTCAGACAATTCCGCAAGGAAGCCACAAGCCCTGCCAGTCAGGGACCTCAGCATAACCCTTAAGAACCTACTTTCTTTCCTACCTTCCTTTTGTTCAAAACCGTGCAAACTAAGCATCTCAACTATCAAGGCACAGAAGCAGTCCTGAGAAGCCACAACCAAAAAAAAAGCAAGAAAAGGATTTTAAATCTGTTTCCAGTTCTCAAATAAAAAGACCAGCTGAAATAATTCCAAACATATGGTAAAAATACATTCTACTTCTAAATTAACACAGAGTAATTCTGAACTCGAATATAAACCAGATATTTAAATAAAGTATCTTTTTGGAGTCTAGGATATTCATATAAAGAGCAAAAAATTACCCAGGCAGATAAAGCTGTTACATTAATGACACTGTGGTATCAAGACACTCCTCTCTTTCTACAGTCAAATGATAGCACTTTCACTATAAATAAAATGCCTTTAGTAAAACAAACTAACTAAGCCTTTGAGGTTAATACCTACTCTGCTCAGTATGCTTCAATTATTATCACCAGCCATAAAACATCTTACACAGTTTTGAAATCGAGCATATTTATCTAAGCTTTGCCACCTCAAAAATAAAGATACTTTAAAAAATACCGCAGTTCACTACTAAATTTATGGAACACTAATGAAAAATTCCCTGGTGACAACAAGATGACTGGATTTTTAAAACCACTTTAAAACTTAAATTAACTGAGGAGGTGCCAAGGACGTTTTAATATGCTTAGATCACGAAGTCAAGCCAATAGTAAAATCACTTATTCATCTGGTTTAACCATGAGAAGATTCTGTAGGATATTACTCCAGACAAACATCCTAAAAAATATTCTGTATTTTATGCAGTGAAAAAATAAACTGAAATTAATGATCTGAAAACACATTTAAACAGTGTAAGATTTATAATGATTAGTTACTTTTACACATGTGCAGAGAATTTGAGTGGACAAGACTCCATGACAGGAGAAAAACCCAAATGTATAACATTTAGTCACACTAATAAAAATGCTTATGAGCCGCGAAAAGAAAATATTCAGAATTACAAAAGAAAAATATGTTGCTCTTTTCTTAAAAAAAACCTAAGTGCCACATGGCGTAAGATAAAACTGCTTCCAATATATATAAATACACATATGTAAAAGATCACTTATACAATTCAAAAGCTAGTCACTACTCAGTACTCCATCTCACAGTCTTGCATAGCAAGTTTCTTAAGTTCCTTTCAACACAGAAGAGTTGGACCAATCTATTTCATTTGCTTATCTCCACTTCAGAAACATAATGTATTTACCCCTATTTAAAAAACTAGCCTTGGTTAAATTAATCTGGTTACATTATGCCTCCCAAGTTCCTCCTGCTTCTCTCACAAAAGCCACATGCATGCCTCAATTTTCTTTGTTCCCTCAAGCGCGCTTACTGCAGTATAAACAATTCTGAGAAAGTCACTGCTGAAATTATCCTCTTCTGTTACTAGGAATAATAATAATAAACAGGTCACATGAGTTCTGAGGTTAATGAAAAGTTCTCTAAATTCTGAGGTCCAGCTAAGATACAACTGTAATTTTCAAACTGTCAACATACACGAAAGACAGCTGTATTTACTGATTCTTAGCTATTAGGAACTTAAAGGAAGCAATAACATTCTAGCAGGGACAAACTCTATCATAAGTATTCCAGACAAAATTCATGTAACTTCATCATTTACACACAAATTATGTTCAGTTATTGGTAGGGTAACAGACCACAAAGACAGCCACTGCAGCAAAAGATATTCCAAATTTTTTAAAGCTGACACTACCAGGGGCTTGAGGCATTTTTAGGAAAGTTCAACCCACCACTGCAGAGACAATCATTCTCAGAAACAACCCTTGACAGGAATTGTCTTTTTGTGAGAGACTTGCTTTCAACAGATACGAAAAATAGGCAGTTCCATGTCATGCTTCTCATCTGAGGACCATAGTGAGTCTATATTACCATCTCCCACCTTTAAATTGATATAAGTCTTTCACTTCTTCCAAAAATGATTTGCTTGCTTACTACCTTTCTCTTGCACATGCTTTCCACAAGCTTATCTGGTTGGAAGTTCAGCTGCAATTCTGCAAGTAAGCCTTGCAAAATTATCAGCCTTGTACATACGAAGGGAAAACTACAATTCTAGATGAGTACAGAGAATTACTCCTGCTCAGCTGGTTTAAACCAAACATAAGGAGGAATAAAGGTGTATACAGTCAACGTGCTCAAAGTTTTTCAGTCCCTCCAAAAAGAGCACAGATTTTCTGAACAAAAGTTTATTCTTTCAGTAGCAGTCTGCCAAGCTTCTATGAAGTCTAACTTTTCTTAAAGAACTGGAGAGTTGACGTTTTTACTATTTGCTCATGTAACTTGCATAAAAACTTCATTCTTCTACGCTTCTTCAATTCTACCTGGATAAACTTAATCCTCCTGTACCCAGGGGTCATCTCCCGCTTTTACATTCATCTGTGAAGATCATCTGAAATAGGCAAGACTGAGAAAGGAGAAGTCCTGTTCTTAAAACAAAAATTTTAATTACACAATCTCTGTATCGGGCAGTCTAACTCTCCTTTGGAAAACTGCTCAACACCCAGAGTTTGGTTTCAATTCTGGCTATTGCTTGTTTTTTTTAGTAGTCATAAAAGAAAGAGGATGTTCTTTCAGGAAATCCTCAGGTTTCATGTCAAGGATCTGTAAACAGAGTGTAATAGCACTTTCAAGCTTTTATGTAATTAGTATTTTTCACTTGGAAACTACTGTTGTAGAGAAACTGTCCCAAGTTAAATTCAGTACTAGATCTCTTCTGCCTCCCATTCCAACAGATCCAAACACTTACAAATAGTCTCTCTGACTTGGAAGGTTCAGCAACACAAGTTCAGAGGGAAAGGTTTTCCATACCTTTGTTTCAGTAAGAATTTATAAGGAATACCTGAGTGAACTTTTACACACACTTGGATGTTATGTATCTGATAAGACTGTTTCATGTTTCGCATACCTTACACTACACCAAAGGTTTTTCTTTGAAGTTGCACAGTCTACCTACATCTTGATTTTACAAAGCCATGGGGATACCCTGGTTATTGGGGCAGTCCCCATTCCTGTGCCTCCAAAACATCAGGACTGTCTAAAGAGACTTTAAGCATATACAGACACCATAGTTGGGGACACACCTGTATCGACACTGTGTTACCCTAATTTTCAGTAACCCGTGTCATACTTTGTTAAATGACATTTAAAAAACAAGAGACTGAAAGTTACATAGCTAGAGGACAGACCTGGAAAGGCAGAATTTTTCTCTGATACATTCTGTTGCAAATATACAATCTGGTTTTAAAGCACTGTAGTGATGGTGAAAAGGATGTCACATATTCAAATGACATTGTTTTTCTCATGCTTTAAACACAACAGTGAATTCACGCTCATGCTTCCTGCTTACGAAATGAAAACAGTACTGTACTACTGAAGACTCAATGTCATTTTTTTTTTAATAAAATGAATCACTTCAAAGTGAATGGGTAACAGAAGTTAGCAAAATCAAAGTCTTTTCACACTGAGTAATTTCCCTTGTCAAGACATTCACCTATTCCTGAACTTTTATATTACAAGTGTGCTTGGTGTTTATGGAAGACTGTTTTCACTCAACGATTCCCAAAGACGACTTGTTTTTTTCAAGTAAAAGCTAATATAGAAAAGGATCCATCAAATACTTGGTATCAGTAATAACATATATTCTTCAATTTCTGTATTAAGGTACTTTAAAAAGCACCAATATTGAAACATCAAAATCAGTATATCATAACAAAAAGATATTAGGGGAAAATATCAGGTCAGATTGGAAAACCTGAGAGAAGAGAAGCTACTGCAGCTCCATGGCCCCAGGTCCAACCTGTAGCCGAGTGAAAAATGTATTCCCAGTAGGCAGACACACACAAAGAACACGTATGCGTCACATATGCATATATACAGAACTGGCCACATAGATAACAATGAAATACACACAGAGCACTCATACAAATACAGGCAGCACGAACAGAATACATATACACACTGACATACACCCACACGCATGATGTGGATCCATCCTGCAGCAAGGTTCAGACACTCAGTCTCCCCAGCTGCTGGCATCTGGAGATAAGAGCCCCTGAGGCTGTAAACACACAGCTGGCCAGGACTCTCCTGGTCCTCCAACAGCCAACCCCACTGTGGTTTCGCCCTTAGAGAGCCACACACATACACAGATCTCATCCCTAGAGGTCCCCCAGACCCTACAGTCTCTTCAGCAAGCTGTCCAGGACTTCCTTGATCCTTCCAACCGCCAGACGCTCCCGTGGTCTTTCCCTTAGAGACACACACATGACTCCCTGACCAGTTCATCTACTCACCAGCTAGTCAGGGTTCATCTCTGCCAGTACTCGTATGCTTGCACATCCCATACTCCCTCCAGGCACTGCCACCACAGACACACCAGCCTCTGAACACTGGTCACACTCCAGTGGACAGTACTTGGTTTCACTCACCACCGTCTCTCCAGTAACTGGCACCATAGACCGTGTAACCTGCAATCCCACTCCAGTTGCTGGCACTTAAGTCCATTCAGTCCAGTCTCTCCATTTGCTGGCACCACAGACAGACAGGGCCTCCGACTCATGGTCCAACTCCAGTTGCTGGCACTCAGGCCCCCTGCACACACCCTGTGTACAGAATAGGGAGTCCTTCACCCAGAAAAGGAGTTAAAAAAGGAATTTAGTAAGATAATACAGACTGGACTGATAAGGTGTAAGGCACGGTCAGACAAGTATACTGACCAGCAAATTACTTACAAGTGACTGGTCTTCTTTATCCATTAAATACCCCTATCTTCCCATAAACATTCCTCCTCAAATCACTCCCTTTCACCATCTTTGTTTCATCTCCAAAGCATGCCATAATAAATCCTGTGCAATCCCAAAATGCTCTACCCCTGCAGCCCCTAATGTGCCCTATACCCCAAGGCAGGAACCCTATCAGTGTAAAAGGTGCTCCAGCCTTGACTCATCCTGATGGGTCTCACACCTGGATAAATGGGGCTGAGGCTTCCTGGGAGAGCATCTTTTCCTCCAAGTCCTTAATCTGTGTTCCTTGCCTGCCTTCGAGCCTCTGTGCACCTCTGGGCTTGTGGAGATTGGCCTTTGATGAGCTGATGGACCTGTAGTAGCCGGGGCAGGGTATTATTTGGGCTTCCCCCTCTCGCACTGTTTCTCTGTGCTCCTCTGTGGGGCTGCAGCTGAGCTTTAGTTACATCACCTAAAAAAAGGAGGCACAGCTGCACCAAAAGATGTTAATTAAAACATTCTTTCAACATATCAACTCATAACACAAATTTCCACATAGCATCAGACCAAATATTCATCCCTCCAAAATTACAAGAATTAGAAGTATGTCTGTCTTTTTAATGCAACAGCTATGCTCCAAATATTACCTTTATGAAAGGTAGTGATAATAATACAGTTTAATTTTGTATGATGGTTTCATTAACCGATGTAAAGCTAATGTAAATTAGCTTTTTGCCTAGGTCCAATTTATATATATAAAAAACCAACACCACCACCACCTCACCAAAAAAAAAATCTAAGTCTCTGTTCTAGCTAATACAGTATTTTGGGAATCATTAAGTAATCAAATGTTAATTTATCTTACCCTGTCAACTTAACTTTGAAAACAATCTTAGCCTTATTTAAAGTCTTCTGAACCGGAAAAACCTGATTTCATTACCTCCTTACGAATTCATGTACAACAAGGAGATAAAGTCACCCCAAACAATACGAGTTATTAAAACAAAATCTGGGCAATGGTCAGATGTAAGCCACTTCAGTGCAGCTCTAAAAGCATTAGATCCAGTCATCTTTCAAAGTTCAATATACAGTCAGAATTACTCTAGGCATTCTGTTCCTCAAAGCAGCAAGAGAGATACTAATTTCCTGTTCCAGCATAATAGGAAGTGGGTTGGTTTTTTTTTGCATGCTTGACACAATACTTTGAACATAGTATTTTTATAGGCATCCTCCTGTTATTCTAAATAGAGTGCCAGAAAAAAAAATATCATATTGTTGAATATACACTGAGTGTGTCTACAGTAGCATTTTAGTTCAGATCAGGAATCCAGAAGATCAAGCCTCCTTACCATCACCACTTACTGGACTACAAATACATTGCAGAGAGCACATCAACTTTTAGAGGCAACTAAACTTGAAAATACACTCCTAAAAGGTCAGGCAGTCTAAAAGATCAGAACAAGTAAAAAATAAAAACCCTTTAAAATTGTAACAATAAGGTGACTGGGGCCTCAGCACCAACTATTTTGCTTTCAAGTTCCACTCTTACTAATTGTGCTAATTGCTAATGTATACGTAGACAAATCTCTTTAATTGATACAGTTCTATCCAAATGAAAAATCACTAATTGTACTACAGACACAACTTTCACTGGTAATTTCAATTACACCTGCCTCAAGGTTTAATGCTTAAGAAAACCAAACAAAACACAAAAAACCTCATTAAAAACTACCTCTGTTAGACCTAAAATTTAACAGATTACAAAATTACTTCAGCTTTGAAGCAGTTTTTCTATAGGATTCACAGATTTAAACCCTGAATAAGGGATTAACGCATCTTGCTTGAAGTAACATAGTGACACTAATCCACTGACATTTAAGAGGAAGAGTTAGTGGCTGGAGACTGATTTTTAAGGAATGCGATTATGATACAGAAACAGCCTAGAGAAGGCACAAAATTTTTTCATCTGTGTTTATATGCATTAAAAACACTCAACTGTATTAAATCCACTTAAAATACTGCCATTTAGTATTCCCCATCATACAGAGGAACCGAAGCAATCAAGTATCTGAAACAGATATTTCCTTTGCCTAAGAAAGGCAAAACATTATGACAATATCAAAAAGGAATCAGAAGACAGATAACAAGACAGTCATAAATATCTCGGCACATATGTTTAAGACAGGCAACTCTCAGACCACAAGCAATCTTGGAAACAATGATACACACAACATTAAAACTTACATGGAAAAATTTACAGAAATCATAAGCGAACAGAAAAGCAAAATATATTTTTACTACAGCCAGACAGACTTAGAAAAACAATTGCACAAGGACACAAACAAAATAGATTAGGTTAGAATTTTGAGGTACTCGTACTCTGCTGGTATTTACTTTTTCTGTAAAAACAGAATAGGATTTCAAATCAGTAATCAGCTGCATACTTTACATAAGATTACTACGTAACATATAAGAATATATAAGAAAATAGCTAATGCTACGTTATTACCTCAACTCATAAAAGTGTGACCAGGCAGTATTACTGTAAAAAGTAACATACTTCTGTAAGTACGTACTGTGAGTAGCAACCAAGTTCATAACGAAATATATACACAACTTCTTTGAAAAAGTTCTGTGTAAATAGCAAACTTTGTTCTTAAAACTGATCCTGAAAAGCTCCCATGACTACACTAGAAAGACCTCTAATTTTCAAGTTACGGACATAAAAACATGCCTTTCTTTCCTCCCAGCTACAAGAAAATAAAAATCCAAGTTTTAAGTCCATACGCTTGAAGTGTATATATGTGCACACATAATTTTCTCACATGTCTATGAACACACACTTGCACATTTGCAAATGAAAGAATACAATGCACAATGACTGAGGCAGTTCTTTACTCAAGTACATCCTTGTTTGAGAAACTGCTTTACACAAAACTCTGGTAAGCAGTAATTTCAATAGCCAGTATAATTTGAAATATTTTGCCTGCATATAATTATGAGACTAAAAACAAATGTGTTTTCATGTGACTAGTTACCCCAGGGAACAGCCTGGTAAGGAAATACATTCTCATGGCTTAACTGTGGCTTTATCCGGCAAATAAGTACCCCACCTCCCCTACAAAGGCCTCGAGAGGCCTATACTTGAGCACCATGTATATACACACACAACTCAAACAAGAATAAAAAGTAACTGTGATCTATAAATTACATTTTCCTCAAAGTCTTACAAGTAAATGTGAAACACACACATTACTCAGGTAGTCTCACCAAAACAGGGAAGACTGATCTGGTAACCTTCAGAAATTTTGACTCAACTAGACCTCACAAAGTAAGTTTTTGCTATAATAAAAAAAAAAAAACACCCACACAAAACCCCACCAAACAAGCACAAACAGGCCAATTAATTTATTCTCAAATGAAAATTAGCAGTCTGGAAAATATGATTACACAACAACTCTTGCCATTTGCTAAAAGTCATTGGACAGAGAAATATCTGGGCTACAGTATCCCACATAAGCCTATTTGTATTTATTTTCTTTACTTGAATTAGTTCATAATTAATTTTCATCACTTGAAGCAAGATATTGGGTAGGCAATTACACATTATTTGGCTTTCTCCATACAAAAAAGGTACATATAAGTAACAAAAGATTTTTCCACACAGTCATAAATTAATAGATTCAGTTACAAGGCATAAGGTATTTAAGTATACAATCCAGCATCCTTCTGTTAGAAGCTGAGAGTTACTGTTTGGTAGTAAAAACTGGTTTTTATTTTCATAAAATTTCCTTCATTAAATAAACATTCTGAATTATGGATCCACTTTCTTGCACAACTAAAAAAGAAAGCAAAGTACTTAAAGACACCCTTTTCAAGGGGTTACACCTCACAATTTGTTTTTTCTGCAAAAAGAGAAGGTGGGCTCAATCTTCTTTTCCCTTCATTTTTCCTACATGTCAGAGGGAGGCCTTTAAGACTCAACTCTTCTGTGAATTAACTAGTTTCATTACTGGAAAATGGAGATCAAGGCAAAAGAGAGGAGGAGCACATTTCCAAAAGCTGTCTTTAGATTTAGCCTTGCCATCTAACTCTCCTTTCACATACAGTACCAATGTATTCATTGTGCCGTTCTAAGTTAACTACTAAAATCGTTACTTACAAATTTTGCTTCAAATTAGTAAACTGCAGTAAAGTTGGCTAACTCAGGCTATATCTGTAGGTCAGTGTTTACGTAGTAGTTTTATGAAAGACCAAGAGCCAAAGCTTCTTTTTTATCTAAAAAAACTACCTATTACTACAGTGGAAATCCAGTGGAAAGTCCCTAAAAACATTTCAGATGATGCAGTCAAATGATATTATTTAAACACTGACTTCCTCCAGGTAATTTACTGCCAGGTATGCTGACTGACAAACATTTTAAATGAAAATTAAGGAACACAGAGCAAACCCCCAAGGAAGATACTTCCATGCTACTAAACTGTATAAATGCAGTACAGTAGGTTATAAACTAAATTACTGTTCTCACTGTCTTTCCTTTTTCTTTAAAACTTATAGTTTACTATATTTATGAGGACAATACAAGAGACAGTTAAAGGACATCTGATAATATCCATGTTCAAAATCATTCAATGCAGCTAAGACAGTAAAACCATAACCCTGCTACTATTTTTCCAGTGGCCTAATGTACTGCAGTTATTCCTTGCTTCTAATCCTTTAGCCATAAATACTAAAAGAAAGCACAAGCATTCTCAGGGCTTGTATTATTGAAACATTATTTAGAAATCTGTCATGTCCCAACACACCTGTTGCCTGTTCTGTTCCTCACCAAATTCTACAGTTATAACATGAAGGTTCTCACTAGTTCAAATCTATCACTCAGAAAGTCTATAGCCTTTGATGGGTAAATATTATGGGGATAAATAAAAAAAAAAATTAGAAAGATTGTTAAATGTTGCATTACTATTTTGTGAGGTAGAAAAAATATTGGTAAACACATTTTAGAATGGAAAATTCAATTTACGAAAGACAGTTTTGCGAGAATTACGTTCTAAGATGTTACTTGATTAAACATGTTACTGGTCTTCAAGTTAATAATATTGTACACACACAAAAAAATAAATCAAAGAAACAAAATCCCACATAACAACAGTGATACCGAATAGAACAACCCCCAACGTATTTCATTACCTAACGCATTTTACACTAACATATGACTGAATCATAAAAGCAGTCTGGTATCATCTTGCCACAGACGAGTTCTCTTGCAGATTTTAATCTGATTAAATTCAGAAAACAGGTTTAAACTGTCTTGCTTTTAACAACTACAGTTTCTGGTATTTGCTAAAGAAACTAAAGAGAAGAAACACAAAGAAAATAAGTATCTGTCCTCCATTTGTCATCTTCTAATTGGGGGAAGAACTTTCACATATTAAAACCATATATAATGAAGTTACATAGCAGCAATACTGGAGACAACAAAAATATAGTGCAGTTAATAAAAATATCAGAAGACAATTTTCTAACATTCAGATACTGGAATAGAAGAACAAACTCTTCCAATATTTTATTATTTACATTACTGCTGGTATGGCACTACAGTTTCCCCAAGATAGTCTGGAAGTAAGAATTAAAACCAAGGCACAACATGTAAAACCAAGCTAGTGAGCAAGAATAACTATCTTTCAACAGCTATAATTGCAAAGTCACATTGTATACAGACATCTATACTACTGCTCTCACAGTGACACAGACACACTGAAACTCATTTGGAACTAATCAAACTCAGATGGTGACAGCAGGCCAGCAGGCTCAATACAGCACCAGTGACAGGAGAGTTTGCCAAGAAAATAGGCTGAATAAACCTGTGCTGAGGTTTATGTAGATAAAAGATGACAATAAGCTATCTTCCACTGCTATAACTACCATACAGCCCTCATTAAAAGGAAGTTTTAGGCAGGATATCCGTATTACATTTTTGTACCAAAGCAAATTTCTGCATGCATTACGATACATATATTTGCTCTAGCCAAGTCACCAAGAGTGAAGTCCCATAAAGTATCATTTGTTTTAGAAACTGGGAAAATCCTACATACATCAGTCAGAAGGGATTTTGCCAATAACTGCAGTTATGCCTACCTTTCACACTACCTGCATTTGGATGTACCAAATTGGCAGGGAAAAAAAAAAGACAACTTATTTTGCTTTGCTTGGGTGCACAGCTTTTCCTTAAACTGTCTTTAACTCAACTCAAGAGTTTTCACACTTTTACCCTTCTGATTCTCCTCTCCATTCCACTGAGGTGGAACGAGTGAGCAGCTGTTTTGGGCTTAGCTGCCTATCAGCGTTAACCCAGAACAAATAAGTAAAATTTACAGCCACGCCACTTACAGTTTAGTAATTACAGTTTAGTAAATTTTAAACAAATTATAGTTTAGTAATTTTAAACACAGGCATTCCACAGCTGCCATCAGAACTTAAAAGGAAAAAAAAAACAAAAACACAACAACAAAAACTAATCTCAGACAAAACTGCGTTTCCTAGTATTCTTACTAAGCATTTCAGTCTTGAGTGCTAGAAGTTCCTCATGAACATCTTGTAAATGGAGAACTACCAACATACCCAGAATAGGGTCTAAAATCATAGAATCATAGAACCATAGAACCTTCATGGTTGGAAAGGCCCTTTGAGATCATCGAGTCCAACCATACATAAAAAAAAACCCCACAACAACAACAAAAAACCCTACAATCTCTGCCACTAGAGCATGCCCTGAAGTGCCACATCTAGAGGTTTCTTAAATACCTCTAGGGATGGTGACTCAACCACTACCCTGGGCAGGCTGTTCCAGTGCCTGACCATGCTTTCAGTAAAGTAATTCTTCCTAATATCTAATCTAAACCTCCCCTGCCACAACTTCAGACCATTTCCTCTGGTCCTGTCATTATTCACCTGGGAGAAGAGGCCAACACCCACCTCTCTACAACCCCCTTTCAGGTAGTTGTAGAGGGCAATGAGCTCTCCCCTCAGCCTCCTCTTCTCCAAATGATAACCAAGAACACCATATTCTCTTTTAAAGTGTTGTAAAGGCACTTCCAAAATGCTTTAACCCACATCCTTCCTTCATTATTCCCTAGACAGACTAACAATGAAAGTCTGCATTTGGTAACAAAGTATGTCAGAATTGATGTCGATACACAACTGGAGCAAAACTCTACAAGTAGGTTTATGGGTAAGTATGTCAGCAGATAAAAGGCACAAATGCAAAGCAAGGTCGTAAACAGAATTTAATCACCTCAAGTATTCTTCCACCAGGAAAATGCTGGGAATTCACAACAGGAGGAATACCTCACACCTGTCCCACACTAACAGTGGTCTGGCAAAGTTCAGCTACTGTGTTCAAAATCTCATCTTGAAGGGCTTTGAAAGATATAAAATAGAAAAGCTATGATTTAAAGAGGAATAAAGATGCTGAAAAGGAAGCCTCCAGACAATGACGACTACACGCCGCTTGCAAAATGATATCTTGGGAATTCAAGATACTTGGGAATGCCTCAGCTAAACGGAATATGCTTCAGCTGGCAAGAACAGGTAAAATGGGTTCATACCTGAGCCTGCTTTGTACAGGTGGTTGGGCCAGATGACCTCCAGGGGTCTCTTCCAACCCAAGTTATCCTGTGATCCCATAAAATTTAGATACAAAGTTGGAATAAGCTTGCAGGCTTTTATTTAATTAACTGCATGTTTTAACTGATACTTGTCTTTTGATTTACAAGTATCCTGTTTAAAGAAGCTGGTTTTGTGAAGTTTTAATTAGATCTTAACCAAAAGTTTCAAAAGGGAAAAGTTACCTCCAAAATCAAATGCCAGTTGAACCAAAATTATTACAAGTGAGAGAAAACACAGATAAGAAACCCAAAAGAAGTGAACAAACCAGCTTTGCCATCCAAGAAAGGCAACTGAAGGGAAATGTTTCAGAAAGACCACAAAGGGATCTAAAGTGGAACCCACACTTCAATCATTTAGAATATTGAAAATGGTATAGGTAAAAATCCAAACCACTTACTGTACTGAGTGAACAATGTTTCTTTGTTAATTCCAAGACAGGTTAAAGTAGCTTTTAATCAAATCATTTAAGAAGTCCAAAATAAGTCAGTTAAGCATGTTCTCGTATAAGAACTTAATATAAAATGACCATCAGCATCTTTCACTCATTTATTAATTTCAGTATGTCCTGAAACTTGCCATTAAAACTTTGCCTAATTTATGGACAGTTATCAACACCTCTTTCACCAGTTGGGAAAAAAAAAAAAGCTGACATTAGCTCACCTTCTCTGTCCCTTTTCCAAGTCATCACTGCCTGAAACAGAAGCTTAGATAACACTACCAACAAGACACTCCTTATGAGAGTAAAAGGCCAACATAAGACTTGGAAAAACAAAGAGGTACAGGTACACCTCTTGCAGTACAAACATACAAAGTTCTTTCAAAATAAAATCCAAGCTGAGTCCAGCATAAATCTGCAGAAGGAAGGAAAGACAAAATATGGAAGAAGAGAAGAGAGGAGAGCGGAGGAGAGGGGAGAGAGGAAAGAGAACACTCGAGTTCTAGGCAGGGGCCACACGTTAGCATGGTTTCTCGGTGAAACACCCAATACATTATGGTCTTGTGTGAATCTTTGGAGCGCAGTTGCTGAGGTACTACCAGAGCTAAAACTAGGAACAAAGTGTGGAAGGAGTGAACGAGTCCTTTCTCCTTTTTCACCTACATTTTCCTTTTCTCCAGTTCACTCAACCTTTCTTTTCATCCTTTAAAAAAAGTACTTATTTTGTTAAAATACCTAAAAAATGTTTAGTGCATCCACCACGTTCTACTGAATACTGGCATCTGCATTTAACCCAAAGTTTGTGCTCTAGTAAGCCAAGCCAGCTTTCATCACCAATATGCTTTTCTGGCATAGATGCTTGAATCCTTTTCTCTTTGTTCCCAAGCCTTTCTGAATGTAATCCACTAACTCTATTTTTATTGTCTTAGATATGGTTACCTGGACATCAATACCACCAATTCACCTTAAATAGTAAGACTGCTTAGCATGCAATTCCTTTTATGTCACTGACACTTCTAAAGCTGGTCTTTATGCACTGGCTGTAGCACCAGTACATAAAAAAATCTGATGTCATCTGCATTCCACCAAGGGTGGAGGCAGACAAACACTTTCTCAAAATGAGTTCCCAAGAAATCCACATTTCATAAAACCAAAACATCCTGTTTCTATAAACAGAATTGTCAAGCAATCCATTCTAGAATGGATATTCAAGGAGGGGTTCTTAATTGCAAAGCAACTTTTCCTGTATTTGATTTAAAACCTTCTTCAACATTAGAAATAACCTTCATTTTTATGTTCTTAATTCATGTAGCAAAACATCAAAGGAGACACAAGTGTAAAATTATGGCAAGGAAAAAAATACTTAATATCTTTAAAAAACAGCATTAGGAGCTAAAACTTCTACACTACTGAAATAAGTCGTATTCTATAATCTCATATGAACATACTGTCTACTAGAAGAGCCTTTTTGATTTCTTCATACCAGAACAGTCACTTTGATTTGGCTGTGGAGCATTAACCTGACATCTACTCAGAGAAACTAAACAACATCCTCAAGAAAGTCATTAAGCATATCACATCAGAAAATTTTGAGATTAATTTCTTTACAACCCAATATCATTCAATATTTTCTAGACTTCCCTCCCTATAATTCAAAGCCATTGCTGATAAAATCTGCAAGTGACTGATGTTAAAGTTGCTATAAGTAACAGCAAGGCCAGGAGGGCCTGGAGCACTTGGTAGATTAGACACAATCAAGCTTATATTTAACCCTGTCATACGAGAACTTGGTAGGTTAGGTTATTTAACCCTGTCATATGAGAACTTAATGATACAACATCAAAGAATGCAATCATCGTCTTGGAAAGTGACAGTGTAAGCTTGGAGTGACGACAACCATGAGCTCCCACCAACTCTAAGGTGCAAATTACTATCATGAAAGTCAGGTACATTAACCGCAACTATTGATAATCAAGACACGCATTACCCCACTGACAGGATTTGGAAAACACCTCACAAATTGCTGCGCCCAGTTGTTAAGTTAATAACTAAGTGAAAGACAATAAAAAGGTTAAAGCACCCAAAAACCTATGAGGATTCACAAATTTACAAGATTTGGTATCTGAAATCATATTTCACAGCAGAAGATCAAAGGTTTGTCTGTTCAGACTGACTCACAAGCCCTTGCAACATTCACTTCAGCAATGTAAGATATTAGCAGCCTCAACTCTGCCCCTGCCAGCTCTGGTGGCAATTACCCTCCCTAGAAAAGGGGCAGCAGGGGGAATCATGTGCCAGCTCCTCAACACCACATTCAGAGCCAATCCTGATAGTTTAAATCCACTTTCATCACCATTTAGCCCTGTCACCCTCATTAGATGGGCAGTACCTACCAACAGGAAGCTACATGGACAACTGCCGTAGCATCTTTAATTAGAGTAATAGGAATTACCCCTCGTTAATCATAGCTCTTAGTTTATTAAAGACATAGGTAAAAAATAATTTCTAAACAACTGCAGACGAGTGAATGTCCGATATAGTGGATTAGCTGATCTAGTAGTTAAAGAAAAAAGAACAAATGACCAGAAGTTGAATCTAAAATACAAAATAGCGTGTGTAATTTCTTTTATTTGTTTCTGAAGGAAATATATAATTCGTCATTCTATTATCACCAGCATACTTTAAAATCGAGACAGTACATATGAGCCATACATTTCTTACCTAGATACAAAGACTCAGTCAGGGAAATTTATGGCCAGTATCAGGCAGAGGGTCAAACCATATCAACATAAAAGTCTCTTTTAGTATTAAGACATATCAATTATTCCATGCTTCAGCAAGCATAGTCCACTAGCCCCAGAATGAAAACAACAGCTTGAAATAAAGTGAGATACATCTGGTAAAGAGCAACAGAAGTGACTAAATATTCTTGAAGTATTAGAGAAATTCCTCTAAAAGAGAGCAGCTTGGTTAATAAAGCAAAAAGCCTTAACAGCTTATTGCTCTCTAAAATTTTCTTTTTTGTAACACTGCTTCCCATGGATTTAATTACACTATTCCACAGGAAAGACATATAGCGGTTATGCTCACATAACATTAATTTAATAACTTAATCGTAGTAATTACCAATAAAGTAATATATTTCTCCCTATGTCCCAACTTCTTTCACACATCTTGACTGACCTGTCCTTAGGCTATACCTATTTCATGCATCAAGGAAGGATTTAGAAACATACAAAAAAGTAGAACTGTAACATGCATAAAGTAGAGCAGGTGAAACATTTTATATAATGCATTTCATATATTTAATACACAGAAAATGACATAATGTAAATGCACTAAGACTGAGCACAAAAGATACCTGCGGTTTTTACAAGCTGAATCAATTACAAGCAGACAAGTACCTTCTAACTTCAAATACTTTTATTTTTCTATGATGAGAACATTGAAAAATAAGATGGTTTTGTTAGAGACAAAGAAGGAAAATTTTTAAAGACAGTCTAATTCCTTCAAATATTGTTAACTGAGAAGGTGATTTACCCTCAATAAGTCCCATATAAAAAATAATTTTTAAAAACAGAAAATATTCTATATAACTATTTGGCTAGAGTTTGTAAGCAAGAAATGTAAACAGCTTAGAATACTTAGCCATCAAAACATGAAACAAGAGATTCTGTTTCAGAGGGCCAGCTGTATTTAGGACAACTGGCAAGGTTTCTGGTTAGCCCGGGTAAGCAGAATTCAACTTTTCTGCAGATGGAGCATAAGTATCCTACAGAAGCTGATCTGGAATGATTCTTTTTCATAACTGGTTTAGAACAAAAGCATTTGTATTTTACAAACAGTAATTTTGTAGGTAGATAGGTCTCAAACTTTAGCACTGACACAGAATTAATAGTCGTTGAAGAGTCACTCGCTAGTCTGGCCATCTCAAATTTCTGTGATCACGAAGTTGATCAGAACTCAATTTATTTTGGCTGTATTTCCAGACTACTGTGTTAACAAAGCCTTACACTGCAAATTTAGAACACAAAAAAACAATACTGATTTCTCAGGAGACTTCAGAACGAGTGTTTTATGGATGTTTATGAGCTACATCTAGAGCAACACTGATTCTCATGCAGAATTTGTCCATGCTGATTTCACTCACACAAAAAAACCAATATAATTGTATTTTTATACAAATTCTAGTCAGAAAAGCTTTACTTGTATTATTCCCACTGTTTCCAATAAAATTTTGGGGAAGAAGCTAAAAGATTTGGGAGGGATGTAGAGGGAAGCAATATCCAGCCATTTCATAAATCTTGTCCTTTTCAGACCTTTTACTGGTGTAAGATTTTTCAGATTTAAATAGTGAGCCTCTCATTGTTCTCCTGACTATTCCAAACTCCTGGTTATGCGATCATCCAAACTATTCAAAAATCAACCAGAAGCCTGTATTTATTATAAGCACACATTCACATATAGTAACTGGTGTACTTGTTTCACGGGGGGCAGTGTTTGGTGGGGGTTTTTTTCCACTTTTAAAGGTAAATCCTACTATACTGGATAGAAGCGTAAGGGAACTTCACCGACTCATTCTATTCCCCACACATATAGTCTCAACTGCAACGCTCGTGCTTCAGTATTCCCATAGCAAAGCCATGATTTATTTCTTCATTTTAGAGCCTTTCCCTGTAGAGGCTAAGCCTTATATTCATTCTTACTCCCCTTTAACAAGAACTTGTAGAAAAGCCTCTTTTTTTTTTTTAGGCTACCATTGCTTCATAGATAAACACAGCTTAAATTTTTCTGATAAACTGGATGTTGGAAAGCCCACATGGCCACATCTCCCACAGCTTAACATTTAAGTGCATAACTAAAATGCTTCAGTGAGACTACCAATTACTGCAGTTATGTTACTACCGCACAGAACTGTTCAAGATTCCAGAGCCATTTTTAGCCTTGGGCACTAGGCCAAAAATAATCTTTTCAGTTCTCCAAGAAGCCAAATGTACAAAGATATGAAAACTGACAGAGGGAGTACAGCACTTCTTGCCAAAATACTGATTTTTTGTTAAAGTTAATACTATTTCATATTACTTGATTCTTAACTGATTGCAAATCTATAGTGATATTCTTTTACAGACTGAATATTTCTGAATCGTACTACTGTACTTCTGTGCCAGATGCTACTATAAAGTGAGCTCTTCATTTCTGCATTGTGCTAATACATTTAAAATTGCTCCCAGGACTTAAGACCATAATGAAAGTATCAAGGTTTATTTCTTTACTACTATCCCAATATCTGCCAGAATAAAGCTTCAATTCAAATGCCTCAACCCCCATTCTTCTACGTATCTTACAATGTCTTGATTGAGACGTAAAATAAAAGACAGAGAACTGAAGCTGGATTCCTTTCACAGTTTTGTCCTTGATCTGTTCTGAAATCTGGATTAAGCCATTCAAAATTTCTGTTCCTCAGTTTTTCCAACCTGTGAAATCAGAGGTAACTTGCTTCCTTATAGAACAATGAAATAACTCACTGAGAAGAGCAAGGTTTGCAAGGTAATTTTTAACAGAACAAGGTCTATGCTAGAATCAACTAAAACTAGAGATCAGCTCTTAAAGTTATTATGTTAACACTCAATATAATTGCATAAAAGGCTTTTACATTAATCAAAATACAAGAAATTCCAAAGACTACTTTCTCCACCCTTAGAAGTTCCTGACTGGTTGGCTGAATGTCAGAGTTACACACGGCACACTTTAACATAGCAGTAATAGCTGCAATACCATGATACAAAAGAATATACTGAGAGAGTGGCTGTCGTGCCTCTAAATTACCTTACAAAAATTTGAGCAAATTGAAGTTATTGGATGTTTTATATTAGCTTATCTTTTCATTCAAATCATAAGACCCATACCACTTGCATCAAAGATTTTCTTTGAAGAGCTTGCCATATATCACCTTTACTTTTCATGTTGAATTTGAATAAGGACATGGGAAAAAGAAGCCAGTTCCAAAGATGGGGAAGAAATGTGCCAATTTTTTAAAGGAAAACACGCAATTTCAGACTCAGCAGCCTCTTTCATCCCCCCCAAAAGACCTCAGAAAAATATGGGATTAAACTACACATTGTCAAACTAACATGACAGTTTTGAAAGTTCAGATGATGAATGGAAACATCCATTATAATACAGCTGTAATTCAGTAAAGCACTCTATTAGTTTCTGCACATTTTGACTAAAAAACTACATCATTACTCATGAGAGACTTAAAAAAATAATCAACAGCTACACACAATGACGAAGTATGTTGATGTTGTATACATCTAAGTACTGATTCTGATAGGTCTTAAAATAAGACAAAGTATGGGAATATAAAACATTTTAGGTGGACCCAACAAATTCTTGGTCATACATCTTACTTCAAAAATACTACTAAGGAGGGAAAAATGCCACCTCTGGTAAAACTTGCAAATGACAAGACCTGTGTGAGTGAGGGAAAAAACAAGTCACTAACACAAAACAATCTGAACTGGCTGGTAAGTAAAACACAGGCAAAGAGTAGGCATTCAGCCAGACTGAAATTCAAATCTTGGAACAGGGATAGCAGGCAAAACTTACCGAGTAGGGAAACAGCACTGTACATAGTGGAAGGCAAAAAGACGGTTTTGTTGAACTGGGATGAACTCAAAATAAAATTTAAAAATAAACCCTAGCAACACAACATACAACAAACATGTGAAACCTCGGTTTAAGCTTCTCCCCTTAACCTATCACAGCTGCTGTTTAATAACGAGGGCATCTTCCCCCCGCCCCACTGACTGCTGAGAAAGCTCTTTTCATCTTTGACCAGAAATCCCATCCCAGAAATCGTCATCACTGTCCGTATTTTTTAATTATATAACATATGAATGACACTATGTTCTTCCTCTTTCCCCATCACATAAACAGACAGCTTTGCTGTTACTACACTTGTCGTGCCTGAAAAAGACTGAACTGAATAAATTCAGCTAGGCCTCAATATTCTCAAAATACAGTAATATAATAATGACGATGGTACAACCTGTCAAGTATTCAATAGTCTTACCCCCTACTTCTCCTGTTACTAAATTTATAAACAGTTAAAAAAGTAATTTTAGTAATAATCTCACTTACCATGATAGCAATTTATTTCACTATCTTTAAATTATGATACAAGCTTCTTACTATACATGAACTGTTGTATTTATATTTTAGTATCTTGCTTTAGCTCCTGTAAGCCTCATCCAAGGGTGTATTCCGCTCCACTTATTTCCTTGGATTAATCTCTGATCCAATCTTCTTTTCCCATCCCAATTCTTTCCCATTTTCCAGAACTTCTCAATCCATTTCAGAGATCACCAATTTATCTTTGCGCACACATTTTACGAACCTGTTTCTTTCTATTCACCAACCAAAAGATGCAACTTGTCATTCATGCTTTTCTCTTCATATTTAAATATGGGGGTGGGGGTGTTTCTCATCTGATTTTTTTCATTTTTACTTTTTGCCTGTCTAATGTAGTGCTACACAGGAGTGATGCCACTGCCACCAAAGATGCAAGCTTTAGATGTTAAAAAAGCCTGACATGTCTGTATATACACAATAAATCAAAGTGAAATTGTCATTAGTAGTTACTTTGCTACTTTTGAAACATACTACATCATATTATAATCTACAATATAAAGAAACCAAGGCACATGCCACATTTAAATATACTTCTAAGGGTTTTTTTTTTGCTGAATTTAGTTTCTTTAATTCAAAAATTTATTTACCTTATCTCCTCCACCCACATATTAATGCCAGCTCTCCCAGCAGTGTCTCCTCCTACCAGAAATAAGTATTTATAGGGCTGCATTAGTAGAAAAAACCTAATTGGCCTACCTAGTTAAATCAAAAAGCTAGAAATTAAATCTGTTACCAATCTTGCATTTTATAGCACTGCAGTTTTGGAAGGAAATAAAGTTCTGTTAAAGCAGGTGTTTCACATCTACCTTGATATTGGCAACATCCACTTCAAAAAGGAAGGGTTATCAAGAAAAGTACAGAAACAATCACGGGGAGACAGAAAACATTTATAGTCTTTATAACATTTGCAATTTATATATGGAAGCAGTCAGGGTATTTCAATAAATTAATCTATTGAGAAACAGAAGAGGTAACAGACAACAAGTATCTTCTAACATATTTTTCTATTTGTTCAGTACAAATAATTCCCTCCATTCTACGACGAGTATTTTGAAACCAAAACCACTTGTGCAGGTTCACATCCTGCAAACTCAGTATTACAATTACCACAACTCACACCAAGGAATAAAATCACCGAGCTACAGAAAACCAACATAAAAACCTTATTCATCTGGTAGCACAGGTCACTGTCAACGTGGTGCTCAGCTATTTCATTCTGGGTCTGCTTCTCATAAAGATCAACTCAAGAACTCTCTTCTGATATTCAAAACCCCCAGCTACTTCCAGTAACTTCTCTAACCATACCTAGAACAGCTACCTCACAATGGCATCATGAAATTATCAACTAGCTTTCAACTAAAGGAGCCAGAATTCCCACAAGCTCAGCTGAACATGAAATATTTCATGCAGCTTCAAAACTGAGTGCAAACCTCAGGCTCCAAATCAAATGCAAAACTAACCCTCATTTGGCTCTGCCAAGATCCTCGTCTTACTCACAAGTTTTGACTTTTTTTTTCTTCTCCTTTAAAAATATTTCTCCTACGGACTGGGACAGAAGGATGAAAGACTGTTATTGTTATTTCTATTTTTAAATAGTTAGGAGGTTTACAGATATTATGGTGTTCTGCACCATACAAGGAAAGAAAGGGATGAAAAGGCAAGCTGGCCAGCAAGACACCCTTAGGGGAAAGAGGCTGGGGAGAAGCGTTAGAATTTTATAACTGAACTCCTCCCACAAGGACACATCTACCCACAAATTTAGCAGAAAGTAATTATTCCTCCTGAAGCTCAACTCCTCAGTAGCCTTCCAAAGAACCACTCTGATCTGTGTATTATACCTTGCAAAATACGCTCAGCAGAGAGCAGTCAGAAGTCAAGAGACGTAACACCCATTTCCACTTTTGACAGTGATCTACACGTTGAATACGGGTGATATAGTTTCTGGCTCTTTCAGTTTTACACACGGGAGAACACTAAATGGGTATGCTACTTTCATAATTCTGGTCTCAACAGAACACATTAAGGATAGCTTTCTGGTTTCAGAAGTGCCATTTAAATTACTTAAGTCATATTGATCTTAATTGTGAATTAGGGATCTAACCAGCTTGGGAACATTCACAAATGTAGCATATGCTTACTAACAGATTCAGCAAGAACACGGCAGGCAGAATGAGCAGTCTCTGGCTTGGGGAAATTGCTCATCCTTCCTAGAATGGTCATTCTGATCTGCAAAACATCAGTCCCTCCGTCCTGGTTGCTTTTGCAACTCTGTAAGCAGCAAAAATGTCACTGGCTTTTCCTTCTGCAGGCAAATGGATGCTAAGCTTCCCAAACTTAAATTTAATAGTTAATCTTTTAAAGTATGAATTTTAAACTATTTTTGTAGGATAAAACCTGTAAATGTCATATATATGAGTCAAATAATTTTCTCTATGTTTATCTAATTCTCTGTTCATAAAATTCTAATCATCATTATTAATGGAATTGCTCAAGAAATACATCTTCCTCAGTTGTACAGATATCAGAAGAGTATCCCAAGCCATTACACTCAACCAAGAATATATAGCTCACCGCTCACTTGTTTATAACCCTTTCCCTTCTTTCACTTCCACTATTTCATATATTTTTCACTAAGTACTTCATAAACTTTCACTCACTTTGTATGACACTTCCGCCTTTAAACAGTATCTTCTTCTATCCATTTTCTTGTTCAAACCTATATTACATTGGCATTTGCTACCGTTCTCTTCCAAGTCACTGCTCTACTGGGCAAATATTCATTCTACTTTGTCATAGCCAATTCTCCCCTGATCTCTTCCCCTTACAAAAGTATTTAGTGTTCTCAAAACTCTACTATAGTAACTGTATTAAGATTCACATTGTCTCTCCTGCTTTACAGATGTCTAAACCAAAATGTCTTTTGTGCCAAGGACACAAAAGCAGCAGACCAGGGGAAGGAAGAAAAGGAGGCTCACAAACCACGTACAGATATTTGGCTTCTACCTCCCACAAGGCCTGTGACCACATGCAAGTAGATCTTCAAAAACAAAGTTGTTCAGCTAGAAGCATTTGAAAAGGAACCTGTAACACCTTTACTACCATAGTAGGGCTTTTGGAGCTCTGAGTCAGTCTTTTCCAAGGCAAATGGGCCAAGGGCACACAAAGTGACAACATTTCTACAAAAGAATCAGTTTTCATCCATTTACATGCACAGCATGACCAAACATGGCTTTGGCAATTCTAGGTAGAGCTGTTTTTCAAACAGCCACCCTAAATTGGAAGTTAACTGTAAGGGTAAAGGTTCAATAAACAGCTGAGCTTACTCCTCCTGAAATTGAGAGGTTTCACTCTCCCTCCTACCATATGTTTTCTTCTGCCTCTTAGCCCTTGCACTAGTTTTGAAGTTTCTCTACAAAGCAAGTTAGCCAAAAAAGAAACAAAACAAAAAAACACCACACTGGGGAAGGAGATGGACGGACACACACTCACACGCAGAGTCAGTGCTAGAAAGCCATTAATCTGCTCAAGCCACATTCTGAAACAGTAACCAGGCACTTGAGTACTCCTGATTTGTTTCATGCAACAAAAGGCACTCTGAGCTAATTCACTTTATTTCATGCTGAGAAGAGCCCAACAGCACCTGCAAAGTCACTGACTGCATTTCAGCTACAGGGGTATAAATCTCCAGACAAAAGAGGTAACTTTCAAAAGCACAACTGACAAGACTCTATACAGCATAAGAACTAATAGACTCTTTTCAACAGGAGTCAATAGCCCTGATGTTTATATGATCCACAAGCAAGGACATACTCAGACTTGGGGAAGAAAAAAAAGGACCAAAGGGCTTTAAAGGGTATTCTGCAGTTATAAGTTGCTAAGCATGTCTATGCTTCTAAAAAAATCATTTAGTTTGATAAAGCTCTTTCACAAAGCATTATCAGGAAACAAAAAAAAAAAAAGAAACTAGAATGAGTTAATACAGAGATGTCCAGAGACACCACAGTATGAAGTTACCATCTGAAATTGCATTTTTACTGTTGGATGCATAATAATGAATACCGAATGGATTTATCTTCATTGTTTAGCCTTGATATAAAGGCAGATTATATAGTAATCTCAAAAACCAGTTACATCCCATAAATTTTGGCTGCAGGGCAATATTCAATTCATTTGTGAGAATAAACAAACATACTTCCTCCTCTCTTCCTCTCCTAGCACAGTTAGGATGTTATTTGTGTAAGAGACAGAATAAGTAAGGTTAGAAATCTTCAAATAAACACAGGAAGGGACTGACTATTGAACATACAGAAGAAACAGAGGGGGTGTTTTTTTCAGATTTGTAATTAAAGATGTTGGTTTTATTGATATGAGTTTGGATAAAATGAGCAAAATGAAAGGTCCTCAAGAAGCCTCATCCAAAAAAACCATAATGTGATCAAAATATGAATTCAAGATGATGAATTATAACCTATTCAAAGCAGTAATTATCAGAGAGAATTCTTAAAAGGAGAGGGACACGTCAAATCTCCTTTCTTCCCTAGTGACTAAATAATAACCAAATTCTAAAGAAGAGCCCATTCAGTGGTCATTTTTGGTTTATGAAAGCGTGCGGTATCACAAACAAACTAATCTGTATCTGTAACATCCTTCCCAGTACAACCTGCATTTATAATAAGTGGAACCAACTGCACATCTACTGCTATAATTAGAAGAATTCCCAGAAGTGAAGGAAAAATTATGTTAATAAAAGAGATGAAGAATATCCGTTGAGGATGAATTATGGCAATCTAATAAACACAGTTGCTTATTTTAAAAAAAAAAACTAGGAAATAAGAATTCTATACTTTTTTATTAGCAAAGAGGACTGAAAGGAACCTATTTCATCTGAACCAGTATCAGCCTTCAAAACAAGAAATAAGTATTTCAGAAAGACAAGCAGAAAGAGCTTACAGCTGTTGGATACAAACAAACGCATTCCTGGACTTAACTGTGATGGAAGACAACTTGTAAATTTGTTTGTGTGGTTTTTTTCCCCTTTACATGATCCCACAGGAAGCACTTAGACGTCAAAATTCAAGATAAAGCATCCCAAAAACTAGAATTAAAACTCTACAGGTTCTCAGATAGCTGCTCAGGTGCTACTGTGATTTTTTGGGCCATCTTGGAAACAAATCCATAGTTATACAGTCCAAACAACTATTTCGAAGATGCTGCTGGGCTGGCTAATATGTCTTCAGCACCACATTGTCAGAAGAGTACAGTCCATTTATAAACATTTTAAAAAAAACAGCAGGTAGGAGTTATTTTGTCTAGTGACCATTGTAACGTACAAAAAATAAGTACACAATCTTTCCAGAATTTCATACTGTCCAAACAAGCATTCAAAGACTTTAATTTGTATTTATTTTCAAACAACCTAACACTTGATTAAAAAAAAATATTTGCTTCTCTCCCACATCATCACAAAAAGTAGCAAGTAATCCTTCCTCATGTGCCTAAGCCACACAATAGAAATGCATGGAACAGGTATTCACCAGAAAAGGTTCGGAGGATCTATCTTCAGAAATATAGCCAAAGCCTACAGAAAGAGGCTGAAGTGATACAGGCAGACATGGTTACACATTTAAGTAACAGCTTTGGGCCTTTTTCTTCCTCTTTTATAAAACAACATGCTTCCAGCATTCCCAGTGGTTTTGAGGAATATAATTGCACACTATTACTTAAGAACTATGTGATTACTGTGCCACTGTCTTCTGCATAACCCAGCCTGTAATAAAAGTGATAAGAATAGCATTTATTATTTTTGAAATGGTTTTTGCAATGCATCCACACTGATGTGGTTTAAAACATCTGACTAAACTCAAGATGCTTTACATAGAGGTTTTATTTTCTTCTAACAGTACTGCACACCACACAAACTCCCTTCTGTGTACAAAGATACTGCCTGAAAGTTCATCTGACCAGGTCACTCAGCTCTTGAGCAAAACTCCCAAAGACTGAGGAAGAAATGTCCTGTCATGTCTCTATAAGCAAGATGTATTCAATGCAAATACAAGTCACAGAAGAAAAAGCATACCAAGAAGCTGCACAAATAGAAAGTGACAAGTATAGTTAAGTCTCTACAGTTACTATGGAATGTAACTGCAGTAAGAACTAGAAAAGCCAAGCAATTCAGTCCCAGCTATTAAAGGCAACCAGGCTACATCCCTTTTGTGAGTTTATCAATTGCTATATAAAATCCAACTTCTAACTTCAGGAAAAAAATAAATGCATGAACAGAGAATTTAAAATTTAACACTTCTGTCTTCCTCAGACTTACCTAAAGCACTCAGAACTTTTCTACAAACCAAGCTTGGGAATATTTTATTTGAGAGTATCCATATATCATTATTTTCTCAATCCAAAAATACTGTCAGTATCTAATTTTAAAACACTATCAAGATGCAGCCATGGTTTCAGTTTTCTGGAAATCCCCTGATCCTCAGATCTTTAAACTCAGTCCCCCAGCCGAGTCTTCTCTAAATCAACGACTGTCCTTATTTTTCATTAAGATTGGCCCTCTTTAGCAAAACAGCTTTAACAGTGAAAGGCTACCCCTAACCCAAACACCAAAGTTTCAGGGCTTCAGAGACATGTCAGCACATCAAATCCAAAAGTCAAAGTCATTCATTGTGAAGACATATTCCAAGTAGCACAAGAAAGAACTGGTTTTATGCTATGCACATTTATGGAGAGGAAACAAGAGAAAATTCCACCAAGAGTTTGCCCCAAGAGCTTCAGAAATCTGGGCTCAAGCCAAGTGTCTCTTCTGTTTATATATTCTACTTATGTAATGTAAAAAGTGAAAAGGAACACAGATTTTTCAGAAATTTATCAACATACAACTTAACTCACAAGGCCAACAATTCCCATTAAGCAGTTACAACATGCGGTTACAAACAAAACTATAAAGTAACTATAGATTAACACACAGTTCTCCTAAAAGGGGACAATGAAAAAAGGGCTGCCGTTGTTACAAGACTGAGACATGGGCTACTCTACACTGCTGTTTATATCAAACTAAAACAGAATGAAAATCCCATTCTACATTTAATTTCATATTGCATGTCTTCCACGTAAACTCTGACAAAAGTACATTAATGCTTGAAGACAAAGGCTACCTTTTTCCACAGCTCTCCTCTGAACAGAAAACTTACTAGAACAAGTAAGCATGTAACAAGCAGGTACTTACCTATACATACAACACACAGGTCATGCTTGCACAGAACACACTTACACTATATACAAATACTAACATGTAATCACTGCCAATCAAAGAATTTTTTTCAGTACATAATTTTGTTTTCCAACAGTTTGGATCAATATTAGGTCAAAACAAACAAGCTAACTTCCTGGATTTCCAAACTACTTATATTTCATGCCTTCATTAAACTACAACTTTAAAAAAGAAAGAAGATAAAACATCTTGCTTGGGGAGACAAGCTGAAAGTCATTCTTCTAACTGCATGCAGTTCCACTATCACATCGTATCCCTTTCGCTATCACATCTGTTACCGAGTTAGTTAATGGTTAGCATGGCAATTCATGCTACCAATTCATGGTAGTTTCATTCATCAAGTTTCCTTCATATTTCTCTGATACTGATATAGGTGTTCATACGGACCGCTGTGAAATCCATTCAGCAACAGCAAACAAGCGAGAGCGCTAAACAACAATTACCACACATCTGAGACATTACTCTGTTCCTTATAGCCGGGATAGATACAAGTATACAGTCGGCACATATGTTTCCATACACAGGAAGGCATAAATACCCTCATGTGCAGCAGTAGTGAGAATTTAGGTTCGTGTTATCACATGTTTGCATGCAGGTATAGCACCTGCTGTTTTGTGGGACAAAAGCAAGTGAATACTTGTCTGCTCTTTTGCTGTTACAACACAACCATCTTCAGCAGGCAAATGGGGACATAAAAGGGCATGCGGAGGCGGTACACTAAAGATCTTAGGAATACACTAATATATTTTTCTAGTGCCAGTTTCTGCTGTTCTACATAGTGACACTGTGTAAAGAATGGATTAGGTTGCAACCTCCAGCACAAATAGGGGTAGGAAAACAGGTATGATCCTTTGTGGGGGTCTGCCGCCTTAGGTGAGAAACAAGTGTGCCTTTTTTCATGTTGGAAGGAGGACGTGAGGGCAAGATAAGCACACACTGGATGCACCTCCCCTCATCACTCCTGCCTGCAGGGTTGTGAGGCCTGTCCCCTCTGCAGATTTATGTAATGATGGTGTCCCCCACTGTAGAATATGTACAGTGCCTGTGAAGACGGGGATTTCTCTCCACATTCATCTTGGAAGATAGCATTGCATACAGAGCTGGAACTATGGCTACGTGACTGTAAGGATACAAGGGTGGATATCAACCTGTGTTGAACAGGTGGCATCTGTGAAAGGTAGGACGCTCCCTGAGGTAGCTACAGAGCAAAAGTGTTCTTATGGACATGTCTCCACTTCTGGCGTGCAAACAGGTTACATTTCAGAGGCACATGAGTGTCTTAATGTGATTACATACAGACTTGCGTCCACTCCGTGCCAGGTGCATCCACCTACAAGCAGTGGGACAGAAGGAGCAGGTCTCCACCCTGGCACGCGTCTGCATTCCTCCCACAACCGATTCAAAGGTGGGCTGGCCGCCACCTCAAACCTCAGCGGTCAGGGAAGGGTGGCACAGAGATGCACATTCCCCAGAGGGAGAAGAAGACAGGTGCGAGCAAGAATTTCCCCCCACACACAAACACCACACACACATTCCCCCAGATGAGAGAGCCAGCTCTTGTCTCACCAAACGCGGGGCGGGGGGGGATGGAATGGAGGGGAGTGTGCAGCGATCCAGCCATATGGGAGCAAACACCTACCTCATACACCAAGCCGGGGGGGGGGGGGGGGTGGGAAGGAATAAAGAAAGCATAGGGTCCACGGAGAGCTGGGAGCGGGCTCAGTTTCCCTGTGGGGCCAGGCCCAGGGGAGAGTGAACGCCTCACGCCACGGAGCGAACAGGGTGGGGAGTGGATGTTCTCCTCATAGGGAGCTTGAGGGGCACCAGGATGCCTGACCGGGCGTCGCCGGGGGACCCACCTTCCCCCCCCACCTTCCCCACCCCCTCAGGCAGATACCGGCGCCGGCCGCCCCCTCCCCTCCACCCGTTCCCCCGGTTCCTCGCCCGGCCTCACCTGCCCGCACCGTATCGGAGAGGTCGTGGCTGAGGGCGGCGGCGCTGCGCGGGAACTCCTTCAGCTTCCTGCCGCTCAGGTTGAGACCCCCGGAGTGCGCCGCCTCTTCCAACGCCCGCTCCAGACCCCGGTTCAGCGGCGCCTGCAAACCTAGCGACCCGCCACCGCCGCCGCCGCCGCCGCCCACCCCGGCCGTCGCCGCCACAGCAGCGGCGGGGAAGGGCTGCGACTCGCCTCCCAGCGTCGCCATCTTTTCCCCTCGCCCGCCTGGCCGCTGGGGGTACCCGAGAGGGCCGCCGGACCTGCCTCCCTCTCTCCCTTCCTCCTCCTCCCGCTCGCTGTAGTGGTGGTGGCGGCGCCGCCGCCGCTGTGAGGGGGAGGGGGAGCGGCAGCGCAGCCAGGAGGCGGAGGCCAACGGCCGGGCGAGGCGCGCCCACTGCGCATGCTCCGCCTCACGGCCGCCTCCTAACCCCCCGACACCACCGTGCGGGGCACTGCGGCGCCCCCTAGCGGCGACGGGCCTCCGACCTTGCCGCCGCTGCTGGTGCTGCCGCCGCCGCTGCTGCAAGGACATGGACCTGTTGGAGTGGGTCCAGAGGAGGGACACGAAGGTGATCAGAGGGCTGGAGCATCTCTCCTGTGAGGACAGGCTGAGAGAGTTGGGGTTGTTCAGCCTGGAGAAGAGAAGGCTCCGGCGAGACCTTATAACCACCTTCCAGTACCTAAAGGGGGCCTACAGGAGAGATGGGGAGGGACTTCTTACAAGGGCATGTAGCAGTAGGACAAGGGGTAACAGTTTTAAACTGAAAGAGGGGAGATTTAGATTAGATATTAGGAAGAAATTCTTTACTGTGAGGGTGGTGGGGCACTGGAACAGGTTGCCCAGAGAAGCTGTGGACGCCCCATCCCTGGAAGTGTTCAAGGCCAGGCTGGATGGGGCTTTGAGCAGCCTGGTCTAGTGGGAGGTGTCCCTGCCCATGGCAGGGGGGTTGGAACTAGGTGATCACCGTTCTGTGATTCTATGACTGGTTTTTGTCACAACATTCCCTGCCACCTTCCCTTTTTAAGGCTAGCCCACGAGGTCTGCCCACCACCGGCTTTGGCCCCTTCTCCCAGCGTCCACCGCAGTTGTTCACCACTCTAACCACGCCGGCAGGCTCGGGGGCTGGATGCGCGGCAATTTGTGGTCAGGTGGTGTGCAACCACTGTGCACGGGTGCAGGCAGGCATGCCTATGCTCCGGCGGCAGGCCTCATTTGAAAATTAGAAGCTGCAGTGGCTGTTGCCACTGAACAAGGCCCTGGGGAGCATCCGCCCTGCAGAAAGCTTTTCTGTGACTTGCTTCTCCCACAGGCAGAAGTTCACACGTGTGCATGGGCCCCCAGGGACAGCCTGCCAAAGAGACACCTTCGAAGGTGTGATTTGGAGTGACAAACCAAGCACAGGAGCCATGATCAGTTCGGTTTTCAATGGAATAACCTTTCCGAGAGGGCAAGGGTGTTGGTTTGGATTTATTTCTCCCCTCCCCTCCTTTTCTGCAGCTTTGCAAAGCTGAGCCCAGGAGTGGGAGCGGAGCGAGGCCTCATGTCTCCTCAGGGTTTACAGAGTTCAAAGCTAAAAAAGGACTTGTACGTCATCACCCATGACCTGTATTTTACAGGCAGTTACATTTCACTCAGTTACCCTGTGTTGTGATCAATGTCTGACATTAAACCAAAGCCTTCCCGGCTCCAGGAAGTTCAACCACTGAGTGCTACAGGGACAAGGAAGACAGAATTACCACAAGGAAATAACTCTCAGTTTCTGAAAAACAGGAGAGATCATAGAGAGTTTAGCAGTCACAACAAGCAACAGCACTGGTTAAAAGGGAGAAAGAGTGTTAGAGGTAGATCTTTTCACATAACACTATCATACTATCCATTAAAAACTTGTTGTTTATAATTAAGTTATGCTCTCAATATCAGCATTTTTCAATTAGGTTTTATATGCGTTGCATCACTGCAGAAGTGTCGCAGGCAGCACAGCAGAGTTTTTAAAGAGGGTGCCTTATATTAAGGAAAGAGCTGTAAAGTTAGATGAGTAGGATGGTGATTATTTTCCTTTAAGTACATTTATACTGCACGTAAAATACAGACCCAATACTTAAACTCCAGTCCAAACTCCTCTCACGCCTACAATTGCCAGTTCTTCATGTTTCATGCAGACATCTTGGGTTTCGGCATGACAAATTCAGTGTCCTACCAGTTCAAGAAAATTTTGCGTGCACCAGAGAGCAATTCTTGACACCATTCCCTGGAACAGTCCCTAGCCGAAGAGGAAATCAACAGTTACCACAACAACAGTTGTGCCCAGATAGCACATTACTTTTGACAAAGCTTGTTGGTGGGTTATTAAGATAGAATTTCCCACAAAATTCCACTAGTCACAGCATGTTTTGGATTTGTTAAAAGGCTTAATTCCAGCTTGCGTGCAATCTTTGCATTGCTGCTGGAAAGCATAAAGAAACAAACAGATGAATAGCTACTTCTTAGCAATTTAAAGAAAAGTGTTGATCAACAGTAGTTCAAGTTGAGTAAACTATAAATAAGGGCAACTGCTAGGCTTCCCCTATAATGTAATTTTTTCTAAAAAGCAAATTTAATGCAGTAGATACTATATTCTTTTACACTTAGAAGAGTCTGAAGTATCGTAGGTTTTATAACTCAGTAAATGACTTTGCACAGGAGATTTCCTATGTATGAAATTACCTAACATCATGGAAGTTTATTTTGAAACTAGTAATATAGAACTAAACATTCAGGCAGCATATCTTCAGAATTCATCTTCCAGCATCAGCCCTTTACAGTCAGATAGCAGGCTTTTCGTTTGGTGAGTTTTGGTAAACTTTCTCACCAGTGGGACACCATGTTACTTCCTCCCCACCTTCTGGTAAGACAAAATTATTCCTAGTGCTGATTTTGATAAAAACAAAAAGTTGAGGTTTTTTTGCTCTTCGTTGTCTTCACACCATACCGCTAATCCTGGGATTTGCTTCACAGCATCTCGCATAAGGGAGGCTAGCAATACCTTTCCCAGACTCACTTGAAGGACAATTCATCCTTCTTAGCACCTAAGGTGCTAAGGAGCCATGAGGCTCCCCTGCTCGCAGGCAGGCACAGCGTGCCCACCTTGGCTGCCCCATTGGGCTCGCACAAAGGGCCCATGGCTAACAGAGGCAGACAAGTCAGCACAGTGTTCCCCCTTAAGACACCCAACATTGGGACAGGTAGGATATAGAGAGGCCGGGGCTGTGCTGGTACATGGTCTAGCAGGGGTTAAAGATGTAGGTTCCCCCTTGTAGCGATGCAAGGCCGAACACCAATAATCAGGGAGATTATTCACATTCTTTTCAATGTGAAAACTGTTCAATGTGACCTGTTTTAAACTGCTTTTTGATCTGAGCGGCTGAGGTACAGTGCGGGCATGACCCGTGTTTATCAGATACTGCGTAGAAACTCCTGGAAGTAGCGTTTTGAAGGCCGCTAACGTTATCAAGATTGTGGAGAAAAAAAAAAATATAGCATTGAAGCTTTACTGCCTTGATTGTCTCTCTTCTTTGCCTGAGTGCTGTGCCAGATCTAGCTCCGTTCCTATAGATACAAAGGATTAGAAACTGGAAACACTACAGAAAAAAGAAAAGATCAATCAGAGCAGTACCGGTTTCCTATCCATGCAGATGTACATAAAAGGTCACACTCTGTATATTGACTTCAGTCAGATCACAAAGGGGGCACAGCCTGGCACAGCAGCTAAGCTGAGCTAATGGCAAGCTGTCATTGCAAGCAGCCCTTCCATTCCTTGCCCCCGGCTATGTGATCTCCCCCGTTCCTATGTGACGGTATTTGCATTTGTCTGATTCTTCAGGGAGACCTAGAGCAGCTTAAAAATTAATTCTAGAAGGAAAAGAAAACAGTGGATGCTCTTCAGTGAGCAGACAGGAGTGTAGCAGAGGAGAGAAGGAATGCAGAAGGAAGACTTATGAGTGTAGCAGAAGGAAAAGATTGCACAGGTGACCGTTCTGCAAATTGGGTCACAAAGAATGTTTGTGACAAGAAAAATCCTATCATCAGAGATGTACAGAAAGCACCATAGCTGAGGGAGACCCTGAGCCTTAGAGCCTCAGAGTGAATTTCTATGACTCTAAATTGGCAGAAAAGAAGCAAATAACAAGGCCCACGTGGCTTGTGAAGATCAGAGTTGGGCAAGGGTTTATGTGCAAGGAGGTGGTATCTCACGAGGTAGTGCATGAGCTCAGTGTGGAGTACCTGTCCTGTACCAGACATGGGACTTTCATAGCGTGGAGCAGGAGAGCCTCACTTTACTTCAACATACAGACATTTACCTCATGTTCTGTGTTCTCTAAGACAATCCTGAAGAGGCAATAGCATGGAGTAGCTCATACACAGTCAGGGTATGCCAAGGTTTTCTTCACATGAATATCACAGCTGGACAAGCTGTCTGGTGCGAAGACAGAGCCAACACACAAACACTAAGTCAAATGCCAAACAGAAAGTCGGCATCACTCAACTTGCCAGGCTGCCTCCGTTTGGTGCCACACAAAACAGCAGTCACAACACAGAAAGGCCACATTATACATTCTTGGTAGCGTGACCATAACGGCACCAGGACAAGGAAAATTATTAGATGAATATCAAGAGAAAAAGCAGGCAGACTAAAGCATCAGGTGGCAAAGATTAAAAGATGCTCTTTTCGATTAAAGCACGGACTCCTGAACCTGCTCACAGCATGCCTAAGACACGCGGTTCGTAGCAGACACACCAGCAGAATGAGTAGCCTACGCAGAGCAGACCATGCGCTGCAGCTTCCTTGCAGCAAAGCTGGTGAAGAGAGTTTGAAGGGGGGGAAGCTATATCAGGAAATAGCTCAGAAAAATCCATCTATATAGCACCTGCCTCACAGAATACTCAGGGGAAAAAAAAAAAAGAAAGGGAAAAAGAAGAGAGCAATTAATTGGAAGGTAGATAAGCAGCATGGTCACTGCTCATAAGACACAAAAGGTTCATCCTTGCGTAGATCCGAACAAGTTCACTACATAAGGGGGCAGAATTATTTAATTGCTACAAAGAAAAACTTCTTGGTCCTGGTGACTGATCATGGCAAGCATTGAGAGCTCAGGAAAGCATCACCCTCGCTGTGTCCTGAGACCCAGCAGGTGGGCGGGCTCAAAACATGCACTGAGTGATAGTTGGTGGGGGTCAACTGCTTCAAGATCAATCCGGAACACCACCACATACAGTAGACATGCTGGCAAGGTTCACTGTCATGGTAGCGACGCTGCTGTACAGACACGGATGCAACAGGACAAAAGCTGTGCGAGATCGTGACCAAAACTCAGCTCTCAGCTAAGAGGTCATGAAAATAGACCTAAGGGTAAACTAAAAGCAAAACGAAGCTTAGTATCCCTGAAACGCTTGACCTGACTAAACATTTAAACGTAACATAGTAACGTGCCCATACCTGAAATATTAATTTAGTTCAAAGGCTTTTAGTAGTTGTAAACTGGCAGAGTTTCTTCCAAGTTTCTCAGATGACCTTGAAACATGCAATGTGATAGAGCAGTAACTACGTCCACGCTTGCCTTGAATCTACTGCTGAAATACAACTTCAGCAGAGATTCAGGGGATTGTAACTGGGGTGGGAGCCATTCTCTTGAAACAGAAGGAGCTGATAGGTGTTTGCACCGCAGTCAGTAGAACAAAGACATACCTAAGCTGGGAAAGAAATGTCTTGCAGGAGTTTGCCTTTATGAAAATTTGAAACAACATCTGGTAGGGGAAGAAGCCATCAGAGTAAGAAATAACCTGTCTTCTAATATAAATAGAGGAGACAATTGGTTACCGTCACTAGCAATGAAACAGCACTTACAGAGAGACACTGTTGGCAGTCCCACAATGCCTCCACTGTATCCTGTTGAAATACTACAATTTATATGTCTGTTGCAAAAAAAAACCAACTATGCAAACCTGATTTCCTACCCATAGCAGACTATTAGGACAGATGCAAGGAATTGAAACAGAGAGTCCTCGGTCTATTGCAAAATCCAGAAAATGCAAGAAGATAGAAGACATCAGCCAACCAGTTGAACTCTGGTTTCTAGGTGGAGCACACAAGGCAAAGGTTTTGTAAGACCCATGCTTATGATTATGGGAAAGACAGCAGGTAAAATGCTTCATATCCCTGTTAAGAACAGCAAAAACACTGGGACCAAAGAGAACTGCTGCCTGGTAAGCTGTTGTGATATATATGGAGAAAGTGAAGGCCTAAAAGCCAAAAGCAGCAGTGGAAATGAAAGAACAGCTCTGCCTGAATGCACGCACAAATATTTTTCCTGCAAACCACCCAAACCACATCTCTGGTATAAACAAGTTCTTGAGACACCTGGGAACCCAGGAAAAGCTGTGAACCAGCACCAGCCTGGTGGTTGGAAACCACTCACCCGACTTGAGTCAGGTAACTAATTTTAGTTGACCAGCGCTGCCTTTTCCCCACTCAGTCCAACCATGTTGCTGATACCAGTTGACTGGCAGCAATAAGCGTGAAGGTAAAATTGCAAAGAGGGCGTTGGGATACTGGCCCTAGGAAAAATAAGCATGCATGTGATTCCTGAATGGGGAATTGTGTCCAAGAACATGATAACAGCCAGATATAATGCTTTGATAATGGACATGAATATGGATCCCTGCAACCACCAATAACTCTTCACCGAGAAGGTATTTCACCCCTAAGGGGTATCCTTGCTTTCCAACAGGCTTCCAGGCCCACTGAAGCAATGGTTAGTTGCAATTGCCAGCACCAGCAGAATAAGGCTTTTACTGGAAAAGGGTAACCTTCTCCTTGGTCATCCTAACAGCCCCCAAACATCAGCAAGGATGCCAGTATACAACATTTTGTTGAAAAGCAAGTCACATGGACCCTCGGTTTTAATCACCTACTTTCAAACACTTTTCATGGAAGTGAAGCTGTGTGTATTACAGATAAACAAGTTTTGGTCTGTGGGGGAATGTTGCCTTGGTACGCAGCCAAGAGAAGTGCTGGACTAGGAAGGGGATGCCCAGTATGCTCCATATTTCAAGAAATATGGGCTTGTGTGACTTACAAAGAAAATGCATGTCTAAGAGCAGCCTTTGATTCTTTTCTAGTTCATACATGATGCTAGTGCAGTTGATAGTGTCTTGCAGGTCCTGGGCTGCTCAAAAATAACTTAAATCCACATTTGCCCTTTGTCTGTTGTGCTGCAAGTACTATGGGACAGCTCTTGAAAAAGAGCAGCAGAGAGTCAAGATCAAAGTTTGCAATCTAAGTGTCCTCACCTCTTCCCTAAAGATCAAGGCATTCAGCATTTCATATTAAACATCCCAACAATAATAATTTTGACGTAACTACCAAGAAACATAGCACTTGCTGGATTATTTGTGAGAAAAACAAAGACTCAGCATATTTCATCATAAGCCATTAACACATCTACAGTAACTATAATAACTCTGTACCAATTAAGCTTATAAGCAGTGTTTTAGAGGCATTTTACTCCCAGTTAGCTACAGAATACAGCACTTGGTTTAGAGCAGTCTTTTCTTCCTCCAGCACATAACAAAGCCTCCATCCTGTGAACAGTCACTTAACATTAGTTCCCAGCTTGTGAACCGGATCACTGGAGACCAGCATGGGGCGGGCTGGGATGCAGACAGTGTGCTGAGGGGGCCACCTGAGAAGAGGAGATGAGAACTGCCCTTCCAGATGTAGCTTTACAGGCTTGCAGCATCTGGGAGTTGAGCAGGATCTTCACACAGCAGGGTCTGCTTCTTTCCATGGAGGTCTGGGTCCTGCAATCACAATATGGGGCTGTGAACCTTCCACCACTCCAAAACCTCATGTGCTAGGTACCACTAACCAGACACGACAGGAGCTGGGTGGGAGCCACCAGCAGTACATATGCCCAGCTGAACCCTCCTAGAAAGGTAGCACCTCCCTCCAAACCCCATCATGCAGCTTGTTCTTTGTCCCTGTCCCTTTCCTAACCACGCCCTCATAAGAGACCATCTCAGTCTTTGCCAAAGAAGATACTTATAAGAACCAAAGTAACTGATTGTTGTTATAGGGCAAGTTCCTCTTGTTTTTATTAAAGCAAAAAATGCTGGAGATCTCCATCAAACAATGACCTCATTGCACTACACTGTGCAAGAAGACAGCTACTGGCCAGAATCTTTTGCATTATAAATATCAAATCATATTTCATACACACTGGCTTGCATGTTTGGCGACTGAGTGCATAGGGTGAAGTAAGAGGCGTAACATCAAGGAGCACAATGGAAATAATAGATTCCTCTTAGGAAGAAATAGTATGCAGTGTTCCTAGTAAAACTGACTGCAAAAGACAGCTTAAAAATTGTCGATACGGGGTAAGTCCAGGTTCTTGCAGCACTGGGCAGGCAGCAGTCTTCCCTTTATCTCCTCCTCTTCCTCCAGATAAACGCTGTCAGACTGGGCAATGCACACCCAGCAGGATGGCTTTCCTTCTCACTGGCAGGTGGAATTACAGCCTGGTCTTGAGCATGGTGAAATAAAGGTGATCCAGTAAGCAGCAGAGTTTCATGTCCTGCATGCAGTGGAGGCCAGGAAGGTACCCGGGGATGGGTGGTGCTCTGACCAATTTCTCACAAGAGTTTGGCTCCTGGGAGATGCCGGGAGGTCCTCCCTTGCTGCAGAAGCTGATGGGAGTGGAGGGTGCTCACCTTTATGCAGAATCCATATAAGGGCACACGTCCTTATATTCTCAATGTGCAGCCATTTAAGGACACCTACCTGAATGTCCTTTTCTCGTCTCCCCCAGTTTTGTTTGAGCCATCTCCCTCACCTTGTGCCTTCAGGTGCTTTCTTAGAATTAATGCCTCACACTCTATTTTTAACAATAGGAGCTGAACACTGAAATGGCAGAGCTAAGTGAAACGTCTGTGGAGACAAGAGGAAGGAAAAGCAATTTTCCACCCATCCCCCTCATCTGTGATCTGTGCATCTCTGTTAATATGTAAAACACACAGCTGCCTGTACAGCCTACATTACATGTAGCCATTAGAATAGGGATGTTTTTTCCATGTGTTTCTTATAGCACTGAAAACACTGCTATTACTAAAACACCCAAGCAGTAATGCAGATTACTAGTCCTCAGTGGCTCTAATAAATGAAAGGGAAACAGCAGAAGTCCCCAAGAAAAACCTTTCAGGGATCTGGCTACCTTTCCCTGAATTCATTTGGGTATATAGATGGCAAGGGTATATCCTTTATCTGTTTCATGGGAGCCTAGAGAGTTGTTTAGAAAGGATGAAAACAGCTGGCAAACAAAGTGAAACGCATGTTCTAAGTACTCTGAGGAAAATAAAAAGTAAGAAGGAAAGTACTGGTCAGGGAAAACATTCAAGCCCTTGCATGACAGATACACAAGGGATAGAGGTTATTTTTACAGAAAAAAAAAAGGAAATAGAAATTAGAGATTGCAACCAGCGCTTTACTGACTTTTTTCCCCAAAACAATCTGCATTCTCTGTGCTTGCAAAGAAGCAATTGATTTTTCCAACATATTAAGCTGGGAAATTTTTAGGGCAATTGCAACCGTAATGCAAATACCTTCTGCTCTGATGAGATTCCCCTCTCTGTAATTACAGTCCACATCAACAAGGCATGTTTCATAAACATGTTTCAGAAGTTCTGTTTTGAAGTCATAAATCACTTTTTTTTGTGTATAAACAGCACAGCTCAAGCTCATGCAAACAAGGAGCAAGCTCCTCACCTCTTTCACCTGTGGCCACCTAGCTGTGCTTCAGGCCAGCAAGTCCTACTGCAGCAGCATCTCTTCTGTGACAAGCCACGTGGCTCCACATCTCTCTCAGCAAGCACTGCCTGTCAGCGTGCCTGATTTCAGTCAGTGCAGTTCGTTAAAATTGGGATGCAGGGAGGGGAAAAAATACGCAGAAAACTTATAAAATGCCTTTCCCGAGCTGTGCTGGAGGTACTTATTTACATACGCTAAGCACTTATGCACACCAGCACTGCATCTTTCACTCACAGCATCTCTAAATTACGTGGTGCTTCACGTACATACCGACTTTGGTCAGGCCATGGATGTTTAACCAGGTACGTGACGATGATTGACTTCAAGACAAGCATATATTTAAAGGCTAATTACCAGGTGCACCTCACATTTGCAACATATCTGCAGTAAAAACTCTGAAGATTGGCTAGCGCTCGTCTCGTGTTTTTAACAGAACGCCATGCAGTATGAAGTCAAAAGTCTTAATAAATCTAAATATATTATAGGACTTGTATCAGCCAACTATATAAATTCCTCAAGTGTGGAATCAGGCTTGCTTTACAATAACTCATTTTCATTAATCTATATTGATGGGTAATAATTATGTTTGTAGATGTCAGTTCCTTTGAAGCCCCGTGTCATTTTTCTGTCGTTTTGCCTACAACTGATGTCAGACTAACAAGCCTATAATTAGTGGCTTGTCACACCCTCTGAATTCTGGCACGGACTCCATATTTTCCCAGTCTTCTGGAATTTATTTCCAATTCCAAGGTGTTTTCAGAACATCTTCAATTGCTGATGTGTTGAAAGTTGTGTATGACTCTGGCAGGATGCAAGCACAAATCCTGCTCTGCTCTGAATAAAAAAAATATATTTTTTTAATATTTCTGCCTATTTACATCACTGATATCAGTTTTGCCTGTTTCTACTGATGGGCCTAAAACATTGTAATTGTTCCTAATAATTGAATGCTTTCATATTATCCTTGGCTGTCATTTGCAGATTTTTTTTTTCTGAAATCTTTAGTTACCTGTTTTCAACACTTAATAATTTATTACTTATATGGATTGTTCTTTTTTGTTGCTTGTGGAAATTATGTCTTTTCAACAGCTGATTTCCTTCTGCCACTGAATCATGACTGATGTTTAGTCCCTCCTCTGACAAAGGGGGAAATTTCACATTTTCCGTCTAAATAAACTCCTCTGAAATATATCGCCATATTTATTTTCATTTTTCTACTTATATTTTACCTCCCATACACTTTTCTCATAATTTACCCCTGCTTCAGGGATTTAATTTTCAGGATAACCAATACATATACACTATTGGTGGCCAGTGTGCCGTGCTTGCCCATATTGAATGTAATCAGATCATGATCATTGGCCCTGAGGCAACTGAAGCTTTCCAGTGTAGCCATTAATTCTTTTTTTATGAACAGGGACTGTAACATAAAGCCTCAGCCAACAGCTAAATCAAAGTCACAGAGATTGTATTAACTCCAGAAATTCCTACCTTTTGAATACCTGATTTTGCAACAAAAAAACCTTGTACTTCTAAAATAATGCTTAGTGGAGGAAGTAGGAGAACAGAGAAATTGTTCTTCTATTTTTCCTTTTTAAAAAAACCCTGAAAATACTGATTCCCAGCCCTCTGATTTTGCCTTCACCAGGAAAGGTCAGCACCAGGGCTGGAGCTGACTGGCCCACCAAGTGGCAAAGGTCTGTAGGACATTGCAGAGTGTTTGGCAGGTGGTTGTCTTCTCAGTGGCCCTGTTCTAGAGAGGACAGGCGAGAGTCAAAACTCTCTGCAGATTGTACGAAGTCTACGGCCCCTCTGATGGATTTCCCCTGAGCTTTGCAGGGGATCGCATGTGAGCGGCCACACATTTTCCCCCCCAGCCCTTCTCAAATTTGACCTCTTTTGCTCCCAGCCCTCCCAGCCTCATCTCTTCCCATTCCTGGCTCCTTGTCCAGTCCCAGCCTCCTACATTTTCTCACCCAGCCCAAATCTCCCCTCATTTCCCCATTTTCTCCTTCCTCTATCCTTGCCCAAAATTGCTCATGTCTCCAAGCTCTAGCTCTGACCTTTCCTATATTCAAACCAAACAACTTCTTTCTCCTCACTACCACCAGCCAGGAAAAGAGGGACATTGAGAGGCCAGGATAAACAGGACCCAAGGCCACGGTAGCCCGGAGTTGCAATTACACAGTCCAGAAGGAATGGTGTCCAGCTCAGACAGACTCTCCAAGGTATTTAGCTCACAGCTGCAGCAGAGATCTACAAAGCATGTGCTAACTGCATTTTTTTTCCCTAAAAGGTCTATAACTTGGCCATATTTGGGTTCATTTTTCTGGAGACACAAAATATACAAAAGTTTTCTGCGGCTAGTTTCATGTCCCTCCTATAAAGTGTGGGGGCCAACTAGAGTTTCCAAATGAAAGACAGAAATTAACATCACCAAAACAATACATATTTTCTAGCCACATTCTTGGAAGTGACTGAACTGTTTTATTTATGCACTTAAATTTCAGCTAAACGAGCAGATGCCCAGCAGAGAAATTTTTATTCCCAATTGTTACCATTTGGCAAAGTTACAAGCAACAGAGAACAGGAGCTCATCATGGAAAGCATTGGAGAAGCAACAATAAGACAGTGCCACTATTAGTACAAACCTTTTTATTTTTAGATTTCCTATAAAATCTTTATTAAGTATGCAAAGGATTTGTTTTACTTCTATTTTCCGCTGCATTTACATGGACATTTCACTGAAAGCTCTGGGGAATCGATGAGAGCTAATAGCACCAATAAAGTGCAAACCAAGCGCTGAGATAAATACAAGCTGAGGAGCTTTTGGAGGCAGCTTTATAATAATAGATAGGGTGTTATGAAATGGGACTTACTCATTAAAAAATATTTAAAGAAAAGTTAAAATGCACCAGAAAGCTAAGGGAAGTAAAACCTCAATACCTTTTATTTGAGTTTATATATCACTCCCCACTAAGGTAACTGAGAATCTATTTTTCATGCATATAAGAAAATGAATAGCAGTGAGACTACTATAAGGTTATGAACAAAAAGAGTAAACAGGGAATAGGAAAGAAGAGAAACTTGCAGAAATTATCAACTTGGGACAAAGCATTGTACCCTAAGATTTATATTAAAGTAATTACACAGATGGACAGAAATCCAGCAGTGAGAAGAAAAGAAGGGATGGGACGTTCACTTTCTATGTTCCAGTAATCACTAAATAATAAGAGCATTAAGTTGCAGCAGATGTGCACCAATACAGTTCTTTTACGTGCTCAAGTGCATCAGAGCAGGGCTTCTGCAGCCAACTGAGAATTGCACCAGTCATGGCCAAGTGCAGCCCTGGCTCCATTTTGTGCAAGCTGAGCACAAGTGGCTTTTTATTATTTTTTTTTTTCAGTTGCAGATCCCCTCTTTCCCAAATCCTAAACAACAGCAGTAACAAAAAACTCATACGATGTCTCCGATTCTTCTGTCTGTCTCTTTGGAAACACTTTTACTTCTTTTAAACCTTTTCTCCTCTTAGAAGCTGTTATTCTTACAGAAGGGCAAAGGTACTTTTAGCAGACTCTTTCAGTATGAAAATCTGAAAGTGGGCTATTGATTAAGCTCTCTGTTGTATTTTTCTCTGGAAATGGCTGGATATATTTGTGGAAGAGAAATCCACCAACAGTTAGGAAATATATATATATTTTTAAAGGTTATTATGCATATAATACATAAAACCCTCTCTCTTAGGAAGTCTCTGAGTTGGAAATAGCCAGAAGATAATTGACAAGAAATATCATTCATGTTTGCCCTGTTCTTATGTTCTCTCCCAGGCATCTACTGCCAGACATTGATGGGGATGCGACCGTGACCTACATGGCCTGAGGTCTAACCTAGTAAGGCCAGTTTTATGTTCTGATAAGACCTGGAAATCAAGAATCTACCGCTAAACAGCGACCTTGCAGCAAGGGTCTCTCTGCTCACCAGATATCAGCAGTAAATGGTGAGCCTCCTGATTCAGCTTTGTTGTTGCATGTCCAAAGCACCTTGGTCTCCTAAGCAAGGAATCATAAAGGTTACGGGGATATTTGCCAGCGTGCACAGTAGTATTTCCATTATAGTTTACTGGAGATTGGAGCAAAAGTTGCTTCCACTGTTTGTGTTTGTTGTTGTTGTTTCCTAACACCCTATCCAACAGGGTTCTCTGCGTGCTCCCATAGTCTGAACCACCCATTAATATAGATCTAGACTGGCTATTCAAGAGTATCAGATTCTGTGCATGTTATTGTGCCTCCCTTGTAAAATTACTTCCTAAATGAAATACAAATCCAGGACTAGAGCTGAAGCGTCTTCTCAGGCAGCCACGATCTCCAGAATACTTACCATGTTACTCTTGTCCTGATTTTACTTACTATATTTATCTACCTTAGGAATTCAGCTACCTTTTTCCCTTTACCCCACACCATAATATTTGAGTTCTTGATAGCAGCCCAGTGAGGATGGGAAGTCTCATTTTATAGACAGGAATCTGGAAGAGCAAGACCAAGATACTGTAGTAGGAGGCCTTAAGCATGAATTAGACAATCATTTCTGTATTTTGTTCCCTCTGTCTTTAAATGACTTGCCCGAAGACACAGAATAAGTGGCAGAACCCAGCTCTGGGATGTCCCACCCTAATGTTGTAGTGACCAGCTTAAAAAAAGTGACCCTTAAAGTGACCCTTAAAGCATATGCAGTTGGTGGTGTCCTGATATTGCATTTCCACATAAACTGACAGCGTTTGAGAGTGCTCAGCTTCAGGAACGTTTGGGAAGAAACCTCTTGTGAAAGACTGCCGATTTGTTAAAACCAAAATCTTTTCCTCAGGAAAGAAAAAAAGGAGTATGGCAAGAAGAAAATTTACAGTTCTGACTGCTTCAGAACAGCTGGACCAAAGTGGTTGAGTAACTCATCTTGGGACAACAGTCGGGGCTCTACTTTGCTTGAGTCAGAAGCAAGAGATTGAGCCCTATCTCCCACATCACCAGTGAGAAGATGCACTGGGTTGATGAGCATCTTATATTGAGGTAGATGTGCTAGAAAGTAAATTCTGTCCTTCATGGAAGGAGAAAGCTGTTCCCTGCCCAACTCTATTGTGGCCACTCAGTAGGATCCGCAAATCCCACTCAAGGATCAAAGTCATTTTGCTTGGGCCGGCTGCTGCCGTGGCCGGGTGATTGCAGGCACCTAAGCTATTCTTAGCACTTCAGCACTTCTATTCAAGGTCAATTCAGTGCATCTGCATTGCACTTATGGCTCTGAATGCAGTGTAGGCATATGGTCCAAAAGTGGGTCATAGCAAGATGATGAAAGCTAAAATCATACAGCAATTATGCTCAGGTTCTAATCTCTTGCACTGAGATGCTCTGTGCACTTTGACCCTTAAAAAGAGAATCCTTAAGCACAAATAGGAGGTATTCAAGTATAATAGCAAAGACTGTGCAAAGAGATTTGTGCTTTATGTAGTCTCGGAGCAATTATTTTTAGGTAAAACTTTAGGAAACCATTCAATCTGCAGCTATTAGCAAAGGGCAGGTGTCTATTTAAAAAAAAAAATAATAATTGGGGTTAAGTCTGTAGCCATACCCTGTTTTGACAAACACGTCTACACGGATCAGCCACCTTGCAGAGCTGCTGCTTCCCAGGACTGCAAGACAACCCCTCATATCAGGTACTGCTCTTCCATAGAATCATAGAAAGGTTTAGGTTGGAAGGGACCTTACAGATCATGTAGTTCCAACCCCTCCTGCCATGGGCAGGGACACCTCCCACTAGACCAGGCTGCTCAAAGCCCCATCCAGCCTGGCCTTCTACTATTTGGCCATCCCAGTGTCACAAGGACATGATAGTCCACAACATCTCTCCCTGCAGTAACAACTCCTTTCTCCTCACATTTCCACCTCTGGAGGTCCCAAGGCAGGCGATGTCACACCCATCCCAGCAGCATGGACATCCATCAGCTGAACACCTTCTGCAGAAGAGAGAGGTCGGAGAGCTGGGCTTTTAACACAGCAAGAACTGCAGGGCACAGTTTATAGCATATGAGCAGGGAGACGTCTAGAGATAGCAGTTTAGCTCTGAGTCATTACTGCCAAAACACATGGAAACAATGTTTAACATTTGTATTTCCATAATATTTAATTCCACTGTCTGGGCCTTTTATCAGTAATGTAGATTATGATACAGATAGATTCAGAACAATAGAAATGTGAGCCTGGGTACTGATAATCTTTTGTTAATTTTTAACAGAGACCACAACATAGCATTTAATTCCTCAATGAAAATGACTCAGAACTCATTTGTTTCCAGCGAGGCAATTTAAAAGATATAATAGAAATAGATGTTCCAACGTTCAGCAGCTTGCACAAGCTGGATTATGTGCGTGCTTGGTTATAGCTGAATGCACTGGAATTTGAAAATTATGGCAGAAATTTGGCAATTTAAAAGCAATCATCTTCTATCATCCTTTGAATGCCTGGATCTATGTATTTTTAATTACTGCTGTTATTGCAAAGTTATGAAGTGCGACTGATTAGACTCTTTACACATTGCCACTGATAAAAATTTCCTTAAAGTCCTAGCTGTTAGGTGGTTTGAGGTAAAACAGAACCAATTTTCTGTTCAGTAATTTACTTTTTAGCTAAGCCTCTTCGCGACAGAAAACCACCCAATTTTGTTTGCCTCCAGTGGAATTGTGGGGTAGACACAAGCAAGAAATAGACAGAGAAAATAATGTCGATGCTATTGTTGGCCAGAACCAACACCGTTGCTTCCAGCTCTGAAACCTAGAACATCATTTCCATATTCCTGTCTGTACAAAAGATAACAGTGGTTCAATAACCCTCATTAATAAAGAATGTAATTCCTTTATTTTTTTGTACAGCAGCCTATAGGATGGGAAGAGGCCATAAAAGGGTTATTTTTATTATTGCTCAGCACATTTTTCAAGGTCCAAGACAGCCATAAACTTGCTTTTTTGATGATCTCCATATTGCACAAAAAGATTAGCTTGAAACTTAAGCTAAAGGCATTCCGGAAGAGGTAGTTTCAGTAGTTCATGGATCTTTGAAACCTTAAGTGTAGCAAACATGCAAGGCACATAAAATACCTCCACAACAGGATCAGATGCAAGCAGTAAAGAGCTTTAAGGAAGGAAATGATAAATTTAAAGAGATCTAAAGGGCTTAGTCATGAAGTAGAAATTTTGGTGAGATTCCACTACAATACAATGCATCTGTGGAAAATGTGCCACGCACCACATGAATCAAGCACTGCCAGAAAGGAGCAGAGCAGCAGCTTCGAGTCCTTCTGCCTCCCTACACCTTGGAGTTGCATGCAGCTCTCTAACTCTTCATCTTTCTTACATTGGTACCGCATGCCAACCTCGCATGTCTCCAATGCGCGGCGACAGGTTGGTGCTTTATTGCCTTTCGAGTGTTGTAATGCAAGTGAGCTGTAAGAAAAGCAGGATGCTTTGCCCTCTGTGGAGCTGGGCCCAAGCCGTGGTGCACCCCCTGTCCTCTGGGGATTCGGGTGCTCAGAGCAGCTCTCAAACAGGAGCTACGGGACTGAGAAATACTGCGTTCAGCTCTGGAGTCCCCAACATAAGAAGGACACGGACCTGTCAGAGCTGGTCCACGGAAGGGCCACGAAGACGATCAGAGGGTTAGAGCATCCTATGAGGACAGGCTGAGAGAGTTGGAGTTGTTCAGCCTGGAGAATAGAAGGCTCCGGGAAGACCTTATAATGGCCTTCCAGTACCTGAAGGGGGCCTACAAGAAAGCTGGAGAGGGACTTTTTACAAGGACATGTGAAAGCACGAGGGGTAATGGCTTCAAACTGGAAGAGGGCAGATTTAGATTAGGTACTAGGAAGAAATTCTTTACTGTGAGGGTGGTGAGGCACTGGAACAGGTTGCCCAGAGAAGCTGTGGATGCCCCATCCCTGGAGGCGTTCAAGGTCAGGCTGGATGGGGCTTTGAGCAGCCTGGTCTAGTGGGAGGTGTCCCTGCCCATGGCAGGGGGGCTGGAACTGGATGATCTTTAAGGTCCCTTCCAACCTGAACCATTCTATGATTCTATGATTCTAAGATGTTCTTGTGAGGAAGGGTCCTCTCCACATTCAGCTTTACAGCAACTATTGTAGGGCTCTAGCAATACTAGGGGTGGCTGGAGTTTAAATGATGTTTTCCCAAACCATTCTCCCAGGTATTCCTCATCTACAGCCTCTCAAGGTTCATTTGATAGCTCATGAGGAGGAAAAGCAGCAAAATTCAACCCTCAGGTAGACATACAGCAAGGCTGCAGCCACGCAATGTGATCTGCTCCTGTATTTAATTCAAGGCACAGGAAGCATCACCAAGGGACAGGGGAATTCCAGTTACTTTGCAGCCTTAAAAGCCTGTAATGGTTGCTTTTAGCTGCGGTGCTGAACAGAGCCATTACAGTGACAGAGTGACTTGAAGGGCAGCTCCTTCCAGTGTCAGTGACAGCTCACTCAGTCCTATTTATCCTGCCTTTCCCCCGGAGTTATCTGTGCAGCCATGCAGTGAGCCACACAAGGAAATGGATTGACGTTTACAGTAATCTTTTTTTTTTTTCCCTTTCATTTCATTTTTGAGGCTGGAGAGTCAGTCTGGGTGTTTGGACTGGAGGAGAAGATGATAGAAAAAATGGTTTAGGGAAGAACAAAGAGCTAGCAGGCTGGGTGAGAAAGCTGCCGCCGGCTTAGCAGCTCCACACATGCCGATGCCATGCGAGAGACTGACATTGCTGGCTGGAATACCTTGTAGCCCCCCTAACAGATTCATTTTATCAGCAGAGTTTGGGATTTCTTTTAATCTGGATTTTTATAACACATTAAAATCTCCAAATGAGTACTTTTAACTGCCTTAGCTTAGCATTGTACATACAGGACACAAAGAGAGGAACAGTCTGTTTTCATTAACAACTAGTTTAATGTTTCTTGGACCAAAGGCATTGATCTGTAGAAAACAC